>NC_064422.1:39735000-40035000 GCF_023375975.1 Astyanax mexicanus | reverse complement strand
ACTACGTGGCGATCGCCACAATATTTTAATTTGGAATTTGGGAGAAATGTTGCCTGTAATTCAATAAAACAACAAATGTTTATTTTACTCAAACATAAACCTATAAATAGCAAAATCTGAGAAACTGATTCAGAAACTGAAGTGCTCTCTTAATTTTTTTCCAGAGCTGTATACATCTGTACTCAGTCCTTACTAAGTATTGTTGGTTCACTACTTTACAAAGCGTCTACTTCCTTTTCACATGTTAACTCTCTCGTTAGGACATTGTTTTTGTATTGCTCTTTGATATTGCCTTACTGTGTTTGACTGTTTTTGGACTGTTTCTGGTTTATGGTATGTTTATTCTGCTGCTGTATATAAAGCTCTGGAAAAAAATTAAGAGAGCACTTCAGTTTCTAAATCAGTTTCTCTGATTTTGCTATTTATAGGTTTATATTTGGGTAAAATGAACATCGTCGTTTTATTCTATAAACTACAGACAACAATTCTCCTAAATTCCAAATAAATATATTGTCATTTAGAGCATTTATTTGCAGAAAATGAAAAATGTCTGAAATAACAAAAAAGATGCAGAGCTTTCAGACCTCAAATAATGCAAAGAAAACAAGTTCATATTCATAAAGTTTTAAGAGTTCAGAAATATTAATATTTGGTGGAATAAACCATAGACTGTATATAAAGATGGACGCCGTGTCGCCGTTCCCATTCATTCAATGAAAATGAAGCCAAAATCTTCCACCATTTTGGCGAGAGACGCCTACTCATTTAAATAAACCCGCCCCTGAGGGCTGCCTCCCGGTCACAGACTGCAGAGCGGGGCGGAGCGCAGCTGACGGTCTGTTATTGGTCCCGCCCATAACCAGCCCTTTTACAATAACCACACCTTTTTTTAATAGAGCCGAATAAAGTTTTAAAAACGAATTCTGTGGGGATATAAAAATGTGACACTATAAGCAGAGGTTACACTAGCTGCTGCATTTAAATAATGGAGGTAGAATTACAGTATATTAGAAAAAAACGTGATTGAAAGTTGTCTGTTTTGCCATTGAAACCTATGGGGATGGGTGGAGTTACACAGCTTTCTGCAGCCGAACAGCAGGGGGCGCCCGACCTGTGGTGGCTTCACTTTTAAGAGACGATGCTCTGTCCAGCTATATACAGTCTATGGAATAAACCTGTTTTTTAGTCACAGTTTTCATGCATCTTGGCATCATGTTCTCCTCCACCAGTCTTACACATTGCTTTTGGATATCTTTATGCTTTACACTCCTGGTGCAAAAATTCAAGCAGTTCAGTTTGGTTTGATGGCTTGTGATCATCCATCTTCCTCTTGATTATATTCCAGAGGTTTTCAATTTGGTAAAATCAAAGAAACTCATGATTTTTAGGTCGTCTTATTTTTTTTCTCCATTTTTTTTACTCTCTGTATCCCTACTTTCTTTACTTAAAGAAAGTATTTAAAGTATTTGCATCTCCAGTTCAAATGAGAAGCTACTCACTGCATCAGTTGGGGTTAAATAACTTGTTGCCGGCTGAAGCATAATCACTCATGCAGCCATTTAATTTAATCTAATGGGGGGGGGGGGGGGCTCTTATGAAAAATTGCTAAAATATTGAGATATCAAGAATATCAAGATTAAATTATTTATTGTTTTACAATATTTCACAAGCTCTAGTTGTGGGCATGCACCAGCACCTGTGCGAGCACCATGTGCGCCAGAGTGAAAATGTGCTGAGCATTAGCATTAGCATTAGCATGCATCACAGTGAGGGGAAAAATTCCTTCCTTTGTGGAATTTGCCCTCTATAACGAGCTCTCGCCTTGGAAACTTTGTGTGGACTTCACAAAGGAGGCAGTGTGAGACAGCTTGGCAGCGGCGCTGGCTATACTAGCGCTGTTCCCTCTCTGAAGCAGTGATGTAATGCTTTGGAGGGATCAGAGCGCCTCGGCGAGGAGTGCAGCCTGTAATGGATGAGTGGTTGCTGTGGATGAAGTTTTGTTTAAGTTTTGTTTAAGTTTTCTTGTTTTGGAGGGGGGCGGTTTCAACATGGCCGCCGACGGGCCGTGCCAGGCCAATGGCTCGCACGTCTTTTTTTCCTGCCGTCTTCTGACGGTGTAATTTAAAACACCAAATTGAGGGTTTGCAGCCAATCTCTGCGTCCTCTGTGATTTGTGTTCTGTCACGTTACGCTCTACTGTGAAACTATTTATTTGCCTATCCACTCATTTGCTCATTGTTTTTCTCCTCTGTTCAGGAGCTAATCTCTGGCTCGTGAGAGAAGTTGCACTGGAGGACTTAAGGAGGGGGCAAGTTTTGCAAAAGGGCCCTCTAGAGTGAATTTTATTTTTTTTTATACTTCTTTTTACTCTTTAAACCTTGTGTGGTGTTCGGGTCTGTGGGACCCGTTTTCATTTTTCATCAAATGATACTAAAAAAATATTTTTTCTAACTCAAACTCATTGGCATTGGCTCATTTTTTGTGAGAAACATATATCAAAACACATTTTCGATAAACACACACTGTACACCACCCCCCCCCCCCCCCCACACACACACACATTTATATTACATACAGTATGTTTGGCCAGGGGCTAATAAACATTGCTTCTTTTGTAAATTTGAAACTAAACAAATTTTCTACTCATATCTTGAGTTTAATTCATTTTCTTTTACATTTTATTAAAAAACTAATAAAAAAGGAGTAGCACTTTTTGAAAGAAATGTAACATAAGAAAGGTAAAGGGCAAATATTAACCATGTAAGCTTGTGTTTATATTGCTTGCAATTTAGGTGAAGCAAGCATGTGTAAAGCATTTTAATATAAAATTACTTAATTTTGCTGAATTAAATACAAGTAACAAAGTAAACGAGTAACAAAAATATGAACACCACACAAGGGTTAAGTAAAAGTGTAAAAGCACTGCTTTTAAAACTACTTAAAAGTATGAAAGTAAAAGTAATGTAAATAGGGGAAAAAACAATTAACCCTTTGAACTCTAGGCTGTTTTGGTGTGTTTTTTTTTTTTCTCTGTTTTTGTTTTCAGTATCTCTTTCAGGTCTTATAACACAGTGATTATATCAGACAGACACATGCCCTGATCTCTTTTACTCCAGAAGACATACGGCTGCTCAAAAATATAATCATTTAGAATGTAAAAGGAAGCAGAATTGTTATATTTTCCTGGAACTGATCATGTTTTGCTCAAAATTTTACTAAGCACCATATTTAGTAATATTTTTGAATGTATAGACTTTAAATATATTCACAACCTAAGATATCTTTTCAAAAATGGCTAGATTAAAATGTATATGAGTTGAAAGCATAAGAATATTGATGATTTGAGTTCATTACATGGCTCATTAATTATTACTTTGACAAAATACACGGAGAAACAGCATCAGGCGGACTGATTTTTCTTGATAATCAATAATCACACCTCTAGGATACATGTAGATACTAAAAACCTGACACTCAAAGCAGCCTATGCCTTTCAGTATTTTTATCAGGGCCAATATGGCCAATAATATTCCAACTAATAACAAAACTGATTTACTAAACTACACATTTATTTTCAGCTGCTTATAATAACTACAAATAGTGTATAGTTATTATAGAGTTATTCCACAAAATTATGAGAAAAACACTTTTATTTAGGACACACAAAGAAAACTATATAGAAAAAAATGAACCTTTTAGTCTAAATATTTTTTGTGTGCAAAATAAGGACTTATAACGTAATAATGTGCAAGTAAAATAATAAATTCTTGCTGGAGTGTGGGGTGGGGAGGGACGGGTGCAGGTGTGATGGATCACAGAATAAACCAAAAGGGTGTCAGAATGTTATATGTTCATATTTTTCTACATCCAATCACAATCAGATTCACTCTATCTGGATGGAGATATTTATCTGGATAGGGGTTTTATTGAAGGATGAGAAGCCGGAATAAAAACCAGCTGAATGAAACAGGAGTAATGAGGCGATTTTTAAAATGCAAGGAGTAGAAAGTTAAGACAATTGTGTGAAAATTGTGTAAAAACTGATCGACTGAAAAAATAATATTTACTTCAGTGAAGTATAGATAACCAACATTTGTCAAAGTGCCCTAATTGCTGCCCTTCTTGTGGGAAAAATCTAATTGAGCTTGTGTGTTCTAAATCATGGTTTTAATCATGGTTTTCGTCATGCATCTTGGCATCATGTTCTCCTCCACCAGTCTTACACACTGCTTTTGGATAACTTTATGCTGCTTTACTCCTGGAGCAAAAAATCAAGCAGTTCAGTTTGGTTTGATGGCTTGTGATCATCCATCTTCCTCTCGATTATATTCCAGAGGTTTTTTAAGTGGTCTCTCATTTTTCTCCAGAGCTGTAGGTATTTGTAAGCATCTATTCCATCCTTTTAACTATTTTTTTTTTTCAGTTTAAGCTACACCCTTGGTTTTAGAGCACAGTAATGTATTGTGG
This sequence comes from Astyanax mexicanus, assembly GCF_023375975.1. Taxonomy (NCBI): domain Eukaryota; kingdom Metazoa; phylum Chordata; class Actinopteri; order Characiformes; family Acestrorhamphidae; genus Astyanax; species Astyanax mexicanus. Next base: position 40,030,533 of record NC_064422.1, on the reverse strand, counting down.
TGACGGACAGTTCTGGTGGAAACAGGAGACACAAGTCTCCCTCGGCTTAAGCTATAAACCACATTGTTTACATTCACAACATCCAATGCAACCCACCGCCACAGCAGCTCCCGGCAGACTCCCAGGGGCAGTAATGATGATCGTGTTCAGCAGCGTCTGTGCGTTACTCCATTATTTAAACTGCAGAGCGAGCTGACCTCGACCTTGCACTGTACCAGTGCCAGCATTAGAGGGAATGTATGCTGTTTTGGACAGAGCTAGGCCTGTATTTATCCAACACGCTGGCACTTCTGGGCAACATAATTAAAGAATGAGTGAACTGCATGTGTATGAGACGGCATGAGAGACCACCGATGATGATAAAGTGAGTTAGTTATGCAACTAGTTGGCTATACTGCAAAAAACGAAATCTTAGCAAAGTGAATTTATCTAGTTTCAAAGCAATAAATTATATTTCTTGCTCTGATAAGAATTTTTAGTCTTACTTAAGCATAAAAAATGTAAGATTGTTTTACTTATTTTAGAAATAATTATCTTATTCAGTCTTTTCACCACATTTTAAGTAGTCTGAACTCAAAATAAGCACAAAAAGTCACCAGTCAAGTTATTCTGATACTTGTGTAAAGATTTAAGCTAGAAAACTAAATATTTTTGCTTTATTTGAGTCTTACTTCACTCATTTTGAGGCTTTGTCATTGCTTATTTTAAGAATACTTCATAAGAAAAAATTGCTCACCACATTGGCAGATTTTTTTTTCTTAATTTAAGCATTTTTCATGGATTTAAAAATCCATTGGCAAAAACTAGACAAAATATACATAATATATTTTTTTAAATAAGCAATTACAAACTTTCAAAATGAGTGAAATAAGCTTAAATCAAGCAAACATTCCTTATTTTGTGCCTTAAATTTGTACACTTGAAGCAGTATAACTTGACTAGTAACTTTTTTTGCTTATTTTGAGTTCAAATTACTTGAAATAAGGTGAACATTTTAAGTGAGTCTAAATAAGATCATATTCCTAAAATAAGTAAAGCAATCTTACACTTCTGATGCTCAGTAAGACAAAAATTCTTATCAGAGGGGAAAAAATAAGATTTATCGTCTTGAAATTAGATAATTTCACTTGCTAAGATTAATATTTTTGCAGTGTAAATATCTACTGGGTATATTTCTCTTATAAAGCGCCTCAACTCTGGAATAATCTCCCCGAATATGTTCGGGACTCAGACACAGTCTCAATCTTTAAGTCTAGACTGAAAACTTACTTGTTTAGTTTAGCTTTTGGTAATTAATGTTTTTCCCTTTAGATAAGGCTGCAGATTCAGGGGTTCATGGACAGAGGAATTTGTGGTAAACTGAGATGCTGGTGCTGCTGTTCTCCCACTGCACACGGTCACTCAGGTTTGTGGACGGTGGAGTGGGTGGATGCCAGTGTTTCAGGGAGCCTACATGTCTGTTACCTTCTGGCTCTCTGCCTTTAGTTAGGCTGTTTCTGCCGGAGTCATTAGCCACACTCTGATAATGTTTTATATTCTCTGTTTTACATAAATCCAGTCAAAACTCTGCCTTCCTCCGAGTTACTGACTGCCCACCTGTCTGACCCGATACCGAGGGATGTTGGACCCTCAGGCTCTCAAGTCAGCTCTTCTCCATCCACCACCACAGATCAGCTGCTCATCATCCATCTTACTCTATAAGCCATTAGTGGAGCTGTTTTTATTAAATTTATTCTGATCTCGTGTCTAAATTTTATTAAAAAAAAAAACTGTGATTTTGCTTGCTTTAAGTCTTAATTTTCTCATACTGAGACTTTAAAATTGCTTATATTACGATATCCTACTAATAAAAATGAGCTTTTTATATATATTTTTGGCTTAACATAGGCGGATACATCTCAATTTACATATATTTAATCTAGTTTTGCTTGGGATTCCTGTATTTCACGCAATATTTCAAAAACAAAAATGGATATAAATGGTTATAATACAAAATATGGAACTTTGCATACAATATAAATATGGTCAAGTGCTAAGTTGGGGTTATCTGACCCACACTACAGTTTCCCTATGCCTACAGTACAATTATTGCTAATTAAAAGCAAATAATGATAATGATAATAATACAAATAGCTCCCCACATACCCATAAATAATGCCATCGGTTCTGCTTAGTTCAATCTGCTGTTAAACGTAAAGTAAATTTCAAATTGAAATGAAATTTATGGAAAATGAAAAATAAAACAAAAACTGTCTGTGGCATTTTAAAAAGTACTTTAAGAAAAATGATTTATATTTTAAGATTTTTTGTAATCTTTTTAAGACTTTTTTAAAATATCATCTAAATCTATATATAAAGTGCGATTTAAAGAAACATAAATGTTTTTTAGACAAAGTTGTGCCTAAATTCTAGTGTTTTATAGTGTTTAAGAGCTTAGATACATATATATCTGAATATTGATATATAGCAAATACATTAAATTAACTAATTTAATTGTTTAATCTACTTTAATTGTTTTTTTATTATTATTATTATTATTCCATTGCATTGGGAGCCTGTGTGTAGTATTGTATATGTCATATTGACCACAGTACAAAAAAACATGCCCATTGGCTGGTTCATGCTCTATTCTGATGGACAACAGCTCTCAAATAGTGTTATATAGAACAAAACATTTAAAGAGAATACCTGATGTTCACTGTAATAGATGTAAAAGAAAAGGGTCTGAAAGGGTTAAAGGGGTATAATTGCTATTCATATGGAATTGCGTTGGGTGGCGCTGTTAAGCTGCACTGATTTCCCTGATTTAACTGTATGTAAATAAGATTCAGACTCAGTTCAGCACTTTAAAACTTAACACAGATGAAAACTAGACTGCAAGAGATTTACGAGGTTTAGAATAACAGTATAACAACAGTAAAATGATCATGAGAAACTATTTAATTGGTTAAATCCAGTGGTGGGAGGGGCCCCATGTACTGCACAACATATGATAAAATATTCTTCATTCTGCATTACTGATATTAATTCTCCCAGGTATTGGAACATTCTAGAAGGGGTGTGGCTTAAATTATAACTAGAATAAAAAGAATGGAATAGATGCAGGTTTAACACTGGGAATGAGTTGACAACACAATTTTTTAATATTAAATATAATTTATCCCATTGTGAGAGCATCTACGTTGCACCACACCACAAAAATCTGAAACGTTCTACAAGTCAAATCTACAAGAGGAAGTGACATCAGCTGGTTCTTCTGAGGATCATGGGAAGACCAAAATTAAGTTCCCTCATTAGTTAGTCTGTATATTTGATCTAATTGTAACTCAATCTCAACACTCAGTCATGTTACCTGAATTAATTCTTAGATCTTAATTGTTAATTTTTAAAATATACATTTTAGGAAAATCACAAGAATGGGCTCAGTGCCCTCATGCTATTAGCATAGCCGCCATTTAGCTATTTTCACGTTTTTACTAATTCTATGCTAAAAAAAAACTATTTCTTGTTACTTTTAGTCCAGTTACTCATAACATAAAAAGTAACAGGAGTGAGTGCCAGAAACAGTAGTGAGTGCCAGTAACAGGAATAAGTGCCAATAACGGGAGTGAGATCCAGTAACAGGAGTGAGTGCAAATAACAGGAGTGAGTTTCAGTAACAGGAGGGAGTGCCAGTAACAGGAGTGAGTGCCAGTAACAGGAGTGAGTGCCAGTAACAGGAATAAGTGCCAATAACAGGAGTGAGTGCCAGTAACAGTAGTGAGTTCCAGTAACATGAATAAGTGCAAATAACAGGAGTGAGATCCAGTAACAGAAGTGAGTGGTTTATTGATTTATTATTGTGAATATTAGTTAATGTAAACCATTTTTTTCCAATTCTGTTTAATGCATCATTTATCCATTTGTTTAATAAATTGCATTATAATAAATTTGATTCATTTCATGCCTGGGTCTTCTTGATAAGATAAAAATAGCTTTGCACATTTTAGACAAATACAGTGTGTATGCATATATAGTCATTTTATTATAAATACAAAACTTTTAAGGGAGTGACCAAGCTTTCCTCCAAGATATCTCTGCAAATGTACCTACCTAAGTACCAGCCTAAGCACCTACCTGCCTGCCCAAGTACCCGTCAAAGTACCCAAGTACGTACCTACATACTAACCTATCTGCCCAAGTACCCAACTACCTACCTATGTAACAGCCTGAGTACCTGCCTACCTGCACCTACCTACCCGCCAAAGTAAATAAGTACCAGCCTAAGTACCTACCTACTTACCTACCTGCCCAAGTACCAAAGTGCCTCCCTAAGTACCAGCCTAAGTACCTACATACATGCCAAAGTAGCCTAGTACCTACCTTACCTACTTATCTGCCAAAGTAATTAAGTACCTAAGTACCACCCTAAGTGCTTACCTACCTACTTACCTGCCAAAGTAATTAAGTACCTAAGTACTTACCTACCTGCCAAGGTAATTAAGTACCTACCTAGTACCTAAGTACCAGCCTATGTACCTACCTACCTACCTGCCAAAGTAATTAAATACCTACCAAAGTACCACCCTAAGTACTTACCTATCTACTTGCCAAAATAATTAAGTATCTACCTAGTACCTAAGCACCAGCTTAAGTACCTACCTACCCACCAAAGTAATTAAGTACCTCCCAAAGTACCAGCTTAAGTACCTACCTACCTACCCACACAAGTATCTACCCAAGTACCTGATTATTTTCTATGGGATCAGTAAAGTGAACGAAGCCTATGACAGGCTGAGTTATGATCTCGGGGCTGCTGTTGTGACGTGCGCGCGCGCCGGGGGTGGGCTTCCACAGGGGGAGTTTCAGAGCGCGCTGCAAAAACTTTACAGGCTCCGCCCCCTCAGCAGCTGCAGAGCATTTATACACATGTGCGAAGCTCGCGGTACACAACACTCCCAACAGCCGAGCTCACCTTTGCGCTACTTAAACCCGGAGGAATAGCGCGGGGACGCGCGAGCGAGCGGCCGGAGAAACGCCAAAACTATAGGAACAGGAGCGCGAGGAGGAACAGGAGGAGGACGCGTCGTGGAAACTCCGTTACGCACAAATACCGACCGGATCCTACTCGGTCCATCAACAGTTTTGGAGCTGGAAACTAAACGGAGAACATGTCTGCTTCAGTGCTGTCTTCTATTTACGACTTCGACCTGCTTTATAGGGTAAGCAAGTCGTTTTTTTATGTTTAAAACGAGATAAACGCGAATAAGAAAAACAAGTTCTGCTGCTTATCTGTAGTCTATAACTGTGTTTAGATCACTGCAGGCTTTTACAGTGTATTAAAACGCTGTGGACTGGAGAGAGCAGCGTGTTTCTGTTCTGTGGCTGATCTCAGTGGAGGGAGGTGTGTGCGTAATGTGCGTAAAAGTGTGCGCAATTCCTCAAGCATCCAGCTAAAGGTGCTGTTATCAAGCAGGGAAATGGGAAACATGGGAACATATTCTTAAACTAATCTTAAAGTAGCCCATCTTGCTTTTAAAACCTTGATATAACCTGCATTTAACAAGTATTTAATAAATACATGGCTAAATACTTGAGTACTATGATCCAGTACTGAGATTTACTTGGAGTTCTTAGTTCCTAAATAGAGAATGGCATGTAATAAATTAGGCACATATGAATATTCATAGGCTTAAAGGGACTAAAAGCTGAAAAAGGAGGTTAGTTTTAACTTATAACATAAATGGTTCGCTTTTTGGTGTTTTCAAAAACCACTGCAATTATAGAAGTAACCCAGCAAATGGTTAAACATCCATCCAGATAGTTAAAATAGGAAAAAAAGTTGTTGGGAGTACTGAAAATAGTTATGTGAAATGCTTTCAGTGTTATATAATACTAGTTTAAGCTATTTTAAATAGTTATCAATCATAAAAACAAACTATTCAACGCACCAAATGGTTAAAATGAATTTCAGTTGTTTTTCTCAGTCATTTTTTAAGTTAAATAAGAACAAGATTCCATCGGTTCCCATACAATTTAAGGAATACCCCACAAATAAGTGGTTGCTGGGAGTCGGGAGTACTAAAAATAGTTATTTTGACTCCTAACACCAGTTGAATGCTTTTTTTAGTGCTTTATATACACGTTTAAGCTATTTTAAAGAGTGCATAGTGCATGTTCAACAGGTATCAATCATAAGAACAAACTATTCAACCCACCAGATGGTTAAACTTTCAAAAGGTTCTATGTATAACAATAAACCATTAAATAATCTATTTGTATTAAGTTCTATGATGATGGATTTGGGTTCTGTTCTGTTTTTCTCAATCATTTTATGTTAAATAGAAACAAGATTCCATAGATTCCCATACAATTTAAGAAATACTCCAAAAATAGGTGGTTGTTGGGAGTTGGAAGATCTGAAAATAGCTATTTTGACTCGTAACACCAGTGGAATGCTTTCCAGTGTTGTGTAATACTAGTTTAAGCGTTGTAAGTTTTAAATAGTTATATAGTGCATATTCAACAGGTTATCAATCATAAGAACAAGCTATTTAGCCCAACATATGGTTAAACTTCCAAAAAGTTCTCTATAGAGCACTAAAGTATTGAAGAATCCATTTTTTAAAAGTTTAGTTTTTTAAAGTATTTTCAATTGTTTTTCTTAGTCATTTTTAAGTTAAATAAGAACAAGATGCAATAGATTCCCATACAATTTAAGGAATACCCCAAACATAAGTAGTTTTTTGTACCAAAAAATGTTATTTTGACTCATAACACCAGTGGAATGCTTTTATCAGTGTTATATAATACTATTAAGCATTGTTAAATAGTTATATTTTCCATATGCAACAGTTTTGCCATCATAGGAACAAACTATTCAACCCACCGAATGGTTAAACATCCAAAAAAGTTCTGTATAGAATTAGTACATCCAGGTCATACACTGGTCATACACTGGTTATTGTCAAAGGGTTAAACATCCAAATAGTTCTGTATAGAAAACAATTTCCTTACAGAAATAAGTGAATGTTGGGAGAGTTGGCAGTACTTAAAAGAGTTATTTTCACTCACAGCACCAGCGGAATGCTTTTTAATGTAATATAATACTAGTTTAAGCAATTGTAAGTAGTTTATTAGTGCATTTTCAAAAGGTTAACCATTATAGGAACAAACTTTTCAACTTCAACCCACCAACTGGTTAAACTTTTAAAAAGTTCTATACAGAATAATAAACCATTGAAGACTGAATGATATTTTTAGTTGTTTTTCTCTGTCATTTTTAGATTAAATAGGAACAAGATTCTATAGATTCCCCAACAATTTAAGAAATACTCCAAAAATAAGTGGTTGTTGGGAGTTGACAGTACTTAAAACTGTTATTTTGACTTATAACACCAGTGGTCAGTGTTATACAATACTATTTAATACTAGCTATTTTAAATAGTTAAATAGTACATATTCAACAGATTTTCAATTATAAGAATAAACTAATTCAACCCACCAAACAGTTAAAAACTAAAGTTATGTATAGAGCACTTAACCATTGAAGATTCCATAGATTCCCATACAGTTTAAGGAATACACCAAAAATAAGTGGTTGTTGGGAGCTGGCAGTACTTAAAATAGTTAATATTTTGATATCGATAACAGTTTAACCATCATAGGAATAAACGATTTAACAAACCAAATGGTTAAACATCAAAAAAATAATTTTGGTTCTGTTTTTCTCATTGATCCCTTAGTACATCCAGAATCTGTGGTCATACACTGGTAGTTGAATACTCAAAGAAGAGCTATTTTGATGTCATATAACTATTTGAATAATTTAAAATAGGTATTTAAATAGTTTACACTCAACCATTTGTTAAATAGTGCATATTTAATAAATGGTGTAACCCAGCAAAGGGTTAACCATCCAAATAGTTCTCTACAGAAAACAATTCCCTTACAAAAATAAGTGAATGTTGGGAGAGTTGGCAGTACTTAAAAGTGTTATTTTTACTCACAGCACCAGTGGAATGCTTTTTAATGTTATATAATACTAATTTAAGCTATTTTAAGCTGTTTGGTAGTGCATATTACATAGGTTTACCAAATGGTTAAACTTCCAAAAGGTTCTATATAGAAAACCAGACTATTGAAGTTAAAGGTTGTATGAACTTCAATGCATTTTGGTTCTATTTTTCTCAGAGTTTCCTTTGTACGTTCAAAATATATGGTCATACACTGGGTTTTGAGTACTTAAAGTTCTAGTTTAAGCTATTTTAAATAGTTTAATAGTGCATATTCAACAGGTTCACAATCATAGAAACAAACTATTCAACCGACCAAATGATTAAACTTCCAAAAAGTTCTATATAAAACACTAAACCATTGAAGAACCCAAATTTAAGGGTTGCATGAACTTTATCTATGACGTTTTTATGCAGTTTGTCAGCTGCAATCATAGTAACAGACTACTTAATCCAACAAATGGTTAAACATCCAGATAGTTCTGTATGAGAAATAGGTATTCTGACTCATCAGTGGTTTTCAAAGTTATATAATACTAGTTTAAGTCATTTAAAATAATTTACTAGTACATATTCAACAGCTTTACCATCATAATATGCTATTTTAGTGCTAAATATACTACTTTAAGTAATAAACTGAGTAGCCAACAAATGGTTAAACCCTGAAATAGTTCTGTATAGAAAACTAATAGTTTTCCTTAGGGATTCCTTAAATTACCATAAAATTTAATGGCTGTTCCAAAAAAAAAAGTGGTTGTTGGGAGCACGTAAGTTAATAAATAGTTAATATTTTGACTCACAACACCAGTGGAATGCTTTTCATTGTTATATAACACTAGTTTAAGCAATTTTAAAAACTGTAATAGTGTTTAATAGTGCATATTCAACAGCTTTACCATCATGGGAACAAACTGTTCAACACACCAAATGGTTAAACTTCCAAAACGTTCTATATAGAATAATAAATCATTATATTAATGCTTTTGAAGGTTTTAGAAGCTGGTTTCAGTTCTGTATTTCTCATATTATGAGTTTTTTGTATCTTATTTAATGCTAAATAGAAATACTTAATGGTGGGATTCCTTATCTATAGGCTATGTAATGAGTAATGTAGTTAATATGCATCATGTTTGCCAACTGCAATCATAGGAACAAAGTAATGATCACATGAAATGGTTAAATATCCAAATAGCTTTGAATAATAAAAAAAAACAAATAAAATCCTTAAAGCATAAGGTAGTATGAACTTGTTTTGGTTCTATTTGCATCTCATATTTTGCATACATTGTCATATTTGAGTTAAATATTGGAATTCTTTAGTACATCAAGAATTAATAGGCATATACTGATTGTTAATTTATTAGAATTGTTTGTTATTTTGCTTATTTTAACAATAGTGGAACACTTTCTTTGGTGTTATACATCCAAAATGGTTCATATATAGAAACCCAACCCCTTTGTACAACACTTTGTTGTTTTTATTTTATTTGTCTTATATTATGATCTTTTTAACAGGATTTTTGCTGGATTTAAAGTCATTTTTTTCAGTTTAATTGGTCATATGCAGCTGGTTTACCATCAAAGAAACACATCAAATGGTTAAACACAAAAAAAAATAGAAATAGAAATATAGAAAACTAAACCCTTGAAGAACTGATTTTTTTTTTTATAGTTGTAGGAACTGTGATGCTGGTTGGCTTGTATTATGCTATTTCCAACCTTATTTGTGCTGGATAAAGAATATTTAAAGTAATTGTTCAGTTTTTAAATAGCTCCATTCAATTACTTCTAAGTAGAAAAATAAACCCTTTTTAGAGTTGTAGAAACTTTTGTTTGGTTTGAACTGATTTTTAAGTTAAATTGGTCATATTCAACAGGTTTGCCATTTAATCCAATCATATGGACGGACTAATTAACTCAGCAAATGGTTAAGCATCCAAATAGCCTTATATAGAACACTAAACCCCTGAAGAACACCTTTTTTGAGGGTGTAGGAAATTATTTTTAGTTCTATTTCTAAGTGAAATTAATCATATTCACTAGGTTTGACAACTAAACCAACAATAGGAGCAAACTAAAGAACCCAGCAAGTAGTTAAACCTTCAAATAGTTCTATATAGTATAGTAAATACCTGAAAAAAAAAACTTTTTGAGGGAGTAGGAACTTATTTCAGTTCTATTGCCAACGAACGGTTTGCCAACGAAACCACTCACATTGACAGAATAATTAACTCATCAAATGGTTAAACATCCAAAAAGCCTTACATAGAATACTAAACCCTAGAAGAACACATTTTTCTAAGGTGTATGAACCTATTTTGATTGTATATCTAAGTTAAATTGATCATATTTAATAGGTTTGACAACTAAACCAATAATAAGAGCAAAATAAACAACCCAGCAAGTAGTTAAACCTTCAAAAAGTTCTATATATAATACTAAACCCCTGAAGAACACATTTTTTGAGAGTGTATGAATTTATTTTGATTCTATTTCTAAATTAAATTGGTCATATTTAATAGGTTTCTAATCCAATAATAGGAGCAAACTAAACAACCCAGCAAGTAACATCCAAATAGCCTTATATAGAATACTAAACCCTTAAAAACTCTTTTTTGAGGATGTAGGAACTTATACTGCCAATTAATCTAATTGTAGTGACAGACTAATTAACACAGCAAATGGTTAAACATCCAAATAGCCTTATTTAGAATACTAAACCATTAAAAACACCTTTTTGAGGATGTAGGAACTTATTTCAGTTCTATTTCTAAGTTAAATTGGTCATATTTAATAGGTTTGGTTAGGGTTAGTAGTAGTTATACTTCAGAATAGTTCTATATAGGCATCTACACTCTTTAAGAACTTGTTTTGGTTCTGTATAGTTTGTATTACAATCCTTTATACTTAAATTAAAATCCAAAATTTCGAAAGAAACATGCTATAGTTGAGTTGAGTTGTTGAGCCACTACCAGCAGAACTGCTTACAGAACAGTTTACTCAAGTGCAGCCATTGTGTACATGCAACCAGCAGCCACCCACCCACTTTTTTTTGGCAGTTTCGCAGCAGTGTACATTATCATAATCATAATCATATCATAAACAATAAAGAAAAAAGCTGAACACGGAGCACAGGGCTGCAAACTTAACACAACCTATCCCAACATTTCTTTTCTTTCTTTTTTTTCCACAGCAGGAGAAAACCCAAAGCTCCAATGCGATCCACCTGAACAGCATGATGGAGCGGAGGTCAGTGGTAGGGCTCCCACTGGCCACGTCCAACGCCAACAGCAACAGGTCCAACTACTTCAGGAGCAACTCGCTCGGCCACATGGACTCCAGCTTCGCGAAAGAGAGCGCCGCGGTGGCCTGCACCAACAAGGAGAACCGCTACCGCGACCGCGCCTACAGCGAGAGCGGCCAGCAGCAGCTCCAGGACATGCTCCTGCAGCCTAGAGGCGGCTCCCAGATCAACTCCACCCGCTACAAGACGGAGCTGTGCAGGCCCTTCGAGGAGAACGGCTCCTGCAAGTACGGCGAGAAGTGCCAGTTCGCTCACGGCTACCACGAACTGCGCAACCTCTCGCGCCACCCCAAGTACAAGACGGAGCCCTGCCGCACCTTCCACACCATCGGCTTCTGCCCCTACGGCCCACGCTGCCACTTCATCCACAACGTAGACGAGCGCCGGCCGGTGGCGCCAATGAGGCTCAAGCGCGAGCTCGGCGACAGGGAGATGGAGCGAGACGAGCACGAGCTCCAGTTTCTTCTGTCCAGAGACAACAGACCCAAACTGCACCACAGCTTGAGCTTCTCCGGCTTTTCCAGCCCTCGCGGGGTGGAGAGCGCCCCCTCACGTACACCACCACCACCACCGCCACCTTTGACCTCCACGGCGTGCCTCAGCGCCTTCTCTTGCCCAGAGCAGGATTTGAAGGCGTTCCTTGCCCCTCTGATTCCTCATGCCCTTGGATCTTTCAATGGCGTCTCGTATGGTGGCAGCAGCAGCAGCGTCCAGGCTGGTCCAGGCTGCCCTCTGCCACCTTCTCCTCCTCCACCCTTCAGATTAAGCAACACCACCACCACCTTAAGGCCCTTGTCTCAGTCGCCAGTGTTCGATTCGCCCCCGAGTCCACTGGAGTCGCTTTCCGATCCGGAGAGCCTCTGGAGCGGCTCCTGCTGCTCCTCCGGCACCATCAGCGGCTCGGAGTCGCCCAGTCTGGACGCCAACCGGCGCTTGCCCATCTTCAGCAGGCTGTCGATTTCAGATGATTAAATTATTGTTGTTATTATTATATTATTATTAATATAAGCAGCCTACAGTTATTACACAGTTATTATACAGTTATACTATCAGCCTTACTATTACTGTTATTATTATTATTATGAATGTTTTTTTTTTTTTTTTTTGGTTGAGCAGGTCACATTAAGTTTTCATTTTTTTTTTTTTTTTTTTTTTTAAACCAACAAATTAAAAGCAAAAAATGACACAGAAGGTGCCTTCTTCATACAGTCCTATTCAAGTGCAGGGCTCTTGAGTGTTTTGTTCAGATCCCAAATCAAGTTTGTGATCCGGCCTTAATCTGACTGAATCTTAAGCTATCAAATATACTCCATGTTTTTTAGCTGTTTGACCTGATTCATTAGCCAGATCATTTATTATTTATACAGCTATCAACTAATGCATCTCTATTGTTGCTGCTGCTCCATGCTTTAGCTGTTTTCACACTGTACACGGCGTGTGCTGCATTCACTGCTCAGGCCTGCGCAAATCTGATTTTATATATATATATTTTTTTTCCACGTTTAGTCTGAAAGCAGCTTCACATTGCACACAAATCTAGTCTACATGCTACATGCTAGTCTGGTACACAAAATCTACTTTCTGTATTTATTTTCTAGCTCCGCCCCAGACTGCTCTGACCAACCATTGCAGAGACGCTCCAAGTTTTTGTTAACTGATTCAGACCAGAAAAAACATCTACCCTGTATGTGTGTGTGTGTGTGTGTGTGTGTGTGTGTGTAAGTGTGTGTGTCCGATAAAGTAGCCTATAGTTATTATCTCAGATAAAAAGCCTGTATTCCAACTTCTTTCCTCGAATTGTTGTTTTTCACAGCGCCACCGTGTGGTGTAAGTGAGTGAGAGCTGTGTCGCAGTCGCTGTGATTGGCCCACCGCAATGATTTGCTGATTTTGAGTTTTGTTTGTTCCTTTTTCTTTTTTCTATGTGGTATATCATTGCGATTTGCAACACGCTATGAAATCTATTTAACTTATTTATTGTCATGTGAAAAAATATAGCCTTGGTGGACGAATCGAGTCCACGAGTCTAAAGCAATACAGCTATATTCCTTTTTGAATTATGATCTCCATTGTTAAATCTGGAAACACTTTTTTTTTATTATTTCCTCACAGTAATGTATTTTTGTTATGTTTTTTGTTTTGTGTATTGCGCTGTAAATAAGTCGATAATTTATAAATTGTATGTTATTTATTTCCGTTCTGTTTACTACGTGTTCGTGGGAGCGTCGGTCGAGGGCTCGTTTTTCTTTATTTTGGGTTGGGTTGGGTTTGAGGGGGGAGGTCGGAGGATCTCTGGGCATTTGGTTTGTACAGAATGTATAAAATGTAGAGTTGTTATATGTTATTTTATGAGTTTTATCGTATGAACTAGCCTGACACAATTCAGACAAACCAACATCGCTTTTTTGTGTTGTTTTTAAGAATACAGAAAATACAGACAACCAAAAACATGTATTTTGTAACAAACGAACATATTTGCACATAGTTGCACTATTTCAGTCAAGTGCCAGAGAATGTACCTATACACATACCTTGACCTTAACTTTCTAATATGTGCCTATATGATGTAAGTAAACGATCTCACATACTGTAGATCAATCTAACTTAAGGATTTTGCTTTAGTACACACGTCAAGCCAATTCACCTGAATGTAGCTTTTGTTTTATAGGAAGATATTAAACAAATTACATTGATTATTTACACTATTTAAATGCCTTTTTTCCAGTTATGCTCATTATTTGTTCAGTTTTTTATTTTTATTTTTTTTATTCAGATTGTTTCTGAATACACCATTCCTTATAATAAGTAAGTAAAGAATACTGCTTGTCTTTTTTTGACTTTGTTGTAGATCTCTAAACTTGCTGGTCGGGGAAGAACTTTGTTGTTGAAGCTGTGTTGAAATTACAGTGTATTTAGACTATAACTCTTAATTATTCTGATCAGTTGGACTACTTGGGTTGGAAGTAAAAACCGTTGAATGTACTGAAAAGTCAGCTTGAGTTATGAGGGATTGTGTATGCAGCCTTTGGTGCCTTTTTGTGTGCGAGGCAGAAATGAATTTGTATTTTGGAATATTTTACATGGATATCTGAATAAAGATACACTTTTAAAGAGCAGAATCAGAGTCAGACCTTTCTTTAATGGAACCAAAGTAGAGACCTGTTTAGTCTTTAGACTGGAGCTCATTAAAACCTGCTAAAAGTAGAGCTGTAAATGAATGGTGCTACGCTTTTCTCTGTTTATAACCCTTGTTTCTATCTTTTTTGAGCAGAATGGCTGCTATAATGCCACAGGGTTTGGTAAGAGGGCTGTACTGTTCTGTTCTGAATGCTTTGCAGACGGTGAAGTACTGAGGGAAGGAGGGAGGGATGGAGGGAATGAGGGGGGCTTTGCACTTTAATGTGTTAAAGACGTTTAGTTTCTAAGAGTGTTTTTTACATATGAAAGTCCAGAGCAGAGTCCAGAGTCCAAACTAGGGCGCTTATGTCTTTGTTACATTGTATTTTATACATGTTCACCTCCCAGCACTGCAATCTTGGGTTCAAGTCCCTATCTGGGTCCATGATCTCCCTGTGTCTGTGTGGGTTTCCTCTGGGGACACTGGTTTACTCCCACAGTCCAAAAAACATTAACATTAAGTGAATAGGACTCTCTAAAAATAATGAGTTTCTTTGATTTTACCAAATTGGAAACCTCTGGAATATAATCAAGAGGAAAGATGAATGATCAGAAGCCATCAAACCAAACTGAACTGCTTGAATTTTTACAACAGGAGTAAAGTCATAAAGTTATCCAAAAGCAGTGTATAAGACTGGTGGAGGAGAACATGATGCCAAGATGAAAACAGTGATTAAAAACCAGGATTATTCCAACAAATGTTGATTTATGAACTCTTAAAACTTTATGAATATGAACTTATGTCTTCTTTACATTATTTGAGGTCTGCAATGCTCTGCATTTTTAATATATTTTTGTTATTTCAGACATTTCCATTGTCTGCAAATAAATGCTCTAAATGACAATATTTTTATGTGAAATTTGGGAGAAATGTTGTCCGTAGTTTATAGAATAAAATGTTGAAATGTTAATTTTACTCAAACTGATTAAAAAACTGAAGTAGTCTCTTAATTTTTCCCAGAGCTTTGTATGTATTGGGTAAAATGCTGTTGTGCCAATTATTCAGGTGGACGGTTGTTTCAGGTTGAGAGTACGCTGTGTTCTATTGGCTGCTGCTTCTCACCGGTGTGTGGATGAGTGCTGAGTGTAAATGGTTGTGTGTAAAAATATGGTTGTAAAGCGTCTGTGGGTTCCTAGCTATAAGTTGATTGAGTTGCTTAACCATGTGTTGTGCGGAATTCTACCTCTCTGCCAGAATTGGTTTTCCTCTCATGGACATGCACATTCAGCAGTAAAATGAGTGTAACACATTCCTCTCACATTCCTTTTATTTCGGTTTATAAATAAGGGATAGTCAACAGTTACAGTAGATACAGGATTAACCAGTGTAAATGTTAGATTTAGATAGACAGATAGATCCCCTCAGGAGGCAGAGATTTTAACATACAAACTGTCTCTCTCTCTTGCGCTTGGCGTGTCTTTAGTTTCTGCCCGTTCTCGTTTTTCTGCCAGTTCTCAGGCTCCCTATCTCTTTATAAAGGCAGTTTTTTTGCCCGGCTGCGTCACAATTCACGAGCTGGGGCAGGGGTCTGATTCACAGATCTGATTGGCAGAGGAGAGCATTTGGTGATCTTACACCACACGTGATTGGTCTGTGCGTTTACTGCGCCGCAAAACACACACAAAGGACTCTGGGAGCAGTAGGGGCACGAACGAGGTGAAGCGAGCGGCAAAAAGTTGAGATATTTTCAACTTTATGCAAATGAGAAGCAAGGTTCGCTGGGAGATTTGTGCCAATTTGTGGCTTAGTGGTAAGCATGTTTACCTCACAGCTGGGTGTCTGGAGTCTTGGGTTCAATTCCCTATCTGGGTGGAGTTTCCATGATCTCTTTTTTCATGGCTGTGTGGGGATTGTAATGCAGCAGATGTGTATTAGTGAATTAGATGGGTCATTATTAATAAAATACCAAAATCATTCATCAGACCAGAATAATAATAAAATAATCCAGATTTAGCCGAGCTAGCATTGTCTTGTTGAAAGCTGCAAAGTTCGCTCACCCGCGGGAATCCCACCACAGTGGTTTCAGGGCGGCCTTAATGGCTAATGATGGAGTAGCTCTGGAAATGAAGTTCTCAGAGTCAGTCCATCACAAAGGAGAGAGCAATTAGGAAAGCAGCCAGTGTATCAGCACCAAGGGTTTGCTCACAGATAAGGAGGTCGGCAAATATTTACCTCCTAAGAACTTCAGACAAAGCTGTTTAACCTTGTGCAAGCCGGAGGCTCTCAGGCCTGTGTGTGTGTGTGTATATGTGTGTGTGTAGATGTGTATTTGTTCAGATGTTTGCTTTAGCTTGTGTAAGACTGTGTCTGAATGTATATGGAAATGTGTGTGTGTGTCTAAGTGTGTTTACTTACAAGTGCAGAAGTGTATGTAAGGAAAAGTAGCTGTCGGCTCTTAATGAACCGAGCGCTACAATAGCAGGAAACTGACCCTGTTCTTTGATTAGAGCCTCTTGGGAACCAAGCTGTTCCCTTTCTTTTTTTTCCCCGTTCTTCCCTCCCACAGCTTCCCCACACAAGTGTTTCGTCTACTGTGGGCCTTAACTGGAGCGCCTTAATTTAGTTCTGGATAAAGTACAACTACATTTTTATTGGTTATGGTGAAATATTAACGCAGCAGTGCTTGGAGCCCCTGGGAACACATTTTTTAAACAGTACCAGTCAAGAGTTTCTTGGGTACCACTTTAAAATAAGACTACCTTTATAAAGGGTTTATTAATGGTTTACAATTAGTTTATTAATGGTTACTAATTAGGTTGTAAATGTCTTAAAAATCATTAATAATCAGTTTTAACACATAACACGTAGAAAGGTCAACAATGACCTGTTGTTTGCCAAATAGTGAACCCACAGCCATCTATCTATATTGTTGACCTTTCTACGTATGTGTTATAACTGATTATTAATGATTTTAAGGCATTTAAAACCTAATAAGTAATCATTAATAAACTAATTGTAAACCATTTATAAACCCTTTATAAAGGTAGTCTTATTTTAAAGTGGTACTGTTTCTTGTTTTTTCATTATTTAAACATTATTTAAAGAAATCCAAACTATGAAGAAAAACATATAAACCAGAATATTTTGTTTAAATTATTTTACATTCCTCAAATAAGCACTACTTACTACTGCTTAGATGACAGCTTTGCACATCTTAGCTTTCATTTTCTCAGTCAGCTTAATGAAGTAGAGTCATCTGGAATTCAAGCTTTCAGTTAACAGCTGTGCTGAACTCGTCAAGAGTTAATTACTCGTAAAGTTGTAAAGTAGTGAAGAGGTAAAGTTACAGGTATACAGTTCTCTCTGGGTGGGTACAGTAGATGGTGCTCTTTCCCCTCATCACTTCTAGGGTGATGTTGATCAGCACAAGGCTGCGTCTGTGAGCTGATGTATCGGAACAGAGTGGCTGCGCTTTCCTCTGAGCGTTAGCGCTGTGATGCTACTCAGCAATACTGTTTTAAAAGAGGCGGAGTCTGACTTCACATGTATCGGAGGCCCCTTTTGGTGTAGGGGCATCACTAGTATTGGGGGGGAGGGGGGGGGTCCTAATGGGTGGGTTATGTAATTGGCTTGTGAATTGGGGAGAAAATGGGGGAAAAAAGAAATGAAGGTCGGTCAAACTGAACAAATTCAACAACTTTGAAAGTATCCTCAAGTGCAGTTGCAAAGGTAATCAAAAAGGTTATGATGAAACTGGCACTTATCAGGACCACCCCAGGAAAGGAAGAGCAAGAGTTACCTCTGTTGCACTGGGTAAATTCTTCAGCAAGTTTACAGCACCCGAGATAAGAGCAACTAAATGCTTCTTCACAGAGTATTTTGGTTTGTTTAACACTTTTAAGTCACTATATGATTCCTTATGTTTTTCTTCATAGTTTGGATCACTTCAGTATTCATTTGCAAAGTTAGTTAAAATCAAATAAATAAAGTGTAAGCTGTTCTTGGCTGGCTTTCTTCTTCTTCTTCTGCTAAAAATAGCCGAGTTCTACTCTACCCATCATGTAGCCTGAAAGAGCCGGGTGTTTACGGCTAGTGGGAAAACACAGCGTTGTTGGAAGGCTGTGGGGAGGCGAGGGAGTGTATGGGAGAGTTTATGAGCGCATTCGCGTGGGTGCGGCTGTGCTTTTAATAAAAGGGCAGCGCTAATATTTTCAGGAACAGGATGGCTGTGCTGAAGGTCTGAGGGCCGCGCTCCAGTTTGGCCCCGGCTTATCTTTAGTAGCTGTGCACCTGCGACAAGCCAAGCGGCTAACCGTGCCTTTCCTGTTTTGCTGACAGAAGTGTGTGTATGGTGTGATGGACTGTGCCCTGCTGCACAAGGCAAGGAAGTTCCACCCTCCTGCTCCTCTTCCTGTAGTGTCGGAGTCTAAAGGACTCCACGTGAACGTTTCCTTCCTCCAGCAAACGGCGTCGTGGCCGTAACCGACGCAAGCAACACGACGTGCCTCTGCGGTGGCCATGCCTTTCTGCGGCCTATCTGAAGGCAATCAGTGCAAAGATGCAAAGACAATGAAGCACAGTGACTCATGCACGAGTTTAAAAAAAGTGCATATTTCATTCACACAGGCAATAAGATAAAAAAAAAAAACTAGGGTTGTCAATGTTAAAGGAGAACTCTGGGGTAAAATGGTGGACTTTTGTTGTAGTAAAACATGATAAAAGTACTTCCCTTTGATGAATAGCACAGCATTATGGGATGTAAACAGAGGTTTTTAATAAGTGTTTCGAGCATTTTTTAAGTTATTAATGCCTCGTTTTAAATGTGAGGGCTCTTGAGATTCTACCAAAGAGGTGTGGAGCTACTTTGAGCTGGATAACGCTGTGAAAAGTGATTTATCGGGGCAAATTATGCCCCATATCACCCAGTCTGAAGGGTGTTTGGACAAACTGTTAAAATTTCTGGACCTCAGAACGCTGTGGGAGAACGGAGGTGTGCTATTCATCAAAGGTAAGAACTTTTTTATCATGTTTTACTACAACAAAAGTCCATTAGTCCATTTTACACCGGAGTTCTCCTTTAAAGTGCTCATGCATGCAATTAATTTGGAATCAGTAACTTGTTATATATTTTTTTTACCCTAAATTCTGGAGCACTGGACTATAAGGCGCATTAATTGACACAGGGTAAGGAGGCCTACATAGAAGTAAGCGAGGGTGTCGCCATGTTTCCCTTCTAATGGGGAGGCTGGGGGAAGCGCATAAGTAAATAAAACTGTAATTCTTAAAAAATAAACTTAATTAATAATTATTTCAAAGTTAAACGAGTGCTGGATGTTAATCTACACAGATTTCTCCCCTGAAAAACATTTATTTGAGTGAGTAAAGTGCTTCCATTTATTTACAGTAAGCTTATATTTCCAATATTTTGTCTAAGGGTGAGTTTTCAGTGAAGTTTCTCCAGCACTAAGGCTGGGTGCAACAGCATTAGCATTAGCAACTAACCGCAGTGTTAGCTGTGGTTAGCCGCTAGCATTAGCTGCTAGTGCTAGCCATGTTATCTCTAGTAAATGCCACCTGATAGCTCTATACTGAGGAACCGTGAGTGTTCCAGTTAGCCAGGGTGCTATCAGCTCGCGATTCATCCCACGTAGCTTGTTTTAACATGGTAAACACGCAGACTACAGTCTAATATACAGTGCAATATATATTTTTGGGAAAATTAAAGGATTTGAAGGATTTGATTGTGCCTTATAGTCTAAAAATAAACAGTGATCTATTAATCTACTAATTCTAAGCACCACAATGCTAGTATAGTCACTGCACTGTGTTGAGAATGACCCATCAGCCAAATAATGATAGCTGCTCTGTGGTAGTTTTGTATGCTGTAAAGTCCTGAGCTTTGGAGAACAGGGTGAAAGGAGGATAATAATAAAGTATGTAGAGAAAAACATACATAATTAAACTCCTATAAACACATTGGAGCTAAAAAATATAACCAAAGAGCGTAGAAACAAGCAGGTGGTCATAATATTCTGGCTGGACTGTATTTAATCTGCATGTCTTTGGAGGCAAAGTTGTATCAGGCCCAAAAATAAGCAGGTAAGCTTATGATGAATCTGCCGTGCACCACAGCGGGACAATGAATTTAAAGGCGGCTCCAAGAGCAACATGCTCAGTCAGGGTCACAACAGAAGGAAATAAGAGATCCCATCTGGGATTAGAATACTATAACACAGAACAATAGCGCAGCCTGTTTACTGTACCGCGTTTGTGTGCTGCATTGTTGGGCTGTAAATCCGTGAATGTAATTCAGATTTCCACGCGGCTGGAGGGAAATCTGAGTTTGCCAAATAAAAAGAAAAACTTCCTATGCTCTGTATATATTTATACACAATAACGTTCTCTGAATGTTTGAAATAATGAAAAAAAAATCAATAATGTGATAATAGTGGTGAGAAGCAGTGTATTTTGTATTTGATTCTCAATATACAGTTTATATACATGCAATATTCTGCAAAACAACAACAACTAATAAATATATAATATATAATATATAATAAATATATAATAAATAAATAACCACACAATTAGCTATGATTAATCATGATTATTTGCATTTGTCTTTAACACTGAAACTTTTAATAATAGATAAAAAAAGGTTTTAAAAATAGTTTTAAAACAACTCTATTTTTTACTTTCCCCCCAAAAACGCAGTGTGTTTTGTTTTGGCTGTCCAATTTACTGTCAATATTTAAGGGTATTTTCTGTATAATTGTTTTTTTTTTTTTTTTAATTTATTTTTTTAATTTTTTTAATTGTTTGCAGTTTATACATTTTATATGCATAAATATATGAACTATATATATTAAGTAAATATCCTGCACTTTATATTTGTGGTAGTTTTTTAATTACATTACATTATATTTATGTTATAATATTTATTTCATCACGTTATTATTATTATTTTACACAAAATCTATTGATCTTGGTAACTGTTAGACAAAATTTTCTGTTTCTGCTAAATGTTTAAAAATGTTTTATTTACATCAGGTCGATCGATAAAATACATCATAATTATCTCCATTTTTTCTTCTTAACACTGAATGCTTTCATAATAGATTTTAAATGTAAAATAAAAGAATCAATGTAAGATAAAAGAAACTTTATTTTTGCCATTTAAGCTCTCATATTTTTTTTTTTTTATAAAAAAGGTGCATTTATTAGCAAACAATGAATTTGTAAACAGCTTAGAGCTGGTCTATAGCAATGGAAATAAACTGAGCTTTGAAATGGATTTTAAAAAATGCAATTTACAAATCCTTCGTCTGTAGTAAAGCAGTGCTGGAACAGATGGTGTAACTATTAAAAGTAGAAGTTAATTACAGATAAAGCCAGAGAGCGGTGAGTACTCTTTCCAACACCTTTAAAAGCCTTTTTGAAAATGGAAGACATTAGACATTAGGATGAGAAAATAAAGAAGCAGCTTGTCTGAGCTTTACAAAACAAAAGGGGTGTTCTAAAATGTTTGACAGGTAGTGCACACACTCTAAAAAACAGAGGTACGATATGAGTACTTTTTTGTACTCAAAGGTACACACTTAATAATTGTACCCTCAAAAGTATAATACTGGTCTTTACAGGGTCAGATTTGTTCCCTATGAAGTACAAAGTCTTTCTTGACAGCAATAAGTACAAATTTGTACCATTTAACCAGACAAAAGGTACATTCAGTATTCTGTATCACTCTACTAATAAACAATATATATTTTAATTGCACATTTTTATATTTGAAAGCCAGACAATTTCAGATCATCAAGTTTTTTGAGCCATACTCAGCTGATGATAATGTTTATAATCTTTATAATCTTTACTGGCACAAAAACTATGGGTACAAAAAAGGACTTTCACTGAAAGGTACTTTTTTGTACCTCAAT
Source organism: Astyanax mexicanus (assembly GCF_023375975.1). Lineage (NCBI taxonomy): Eukaryota > Metazoa > Chordata > Actinopteri > Characiformes > Acestrorhamphidae > Astyanax > Astyanax mexicanus. The sequence continues at coordinate 40,008,184 of NC_064422.1, read as the reverse complement.
ATAAGGTTCAGCCCCAGTGACAAGCTTTGTACTCTTTTAAGTACAAATCTGTACTTACTTTTCTTAGTGTTTATGTAAAAATGTTAAATTATGTTCTAGTTTAATAAAAAAAAGTAAAAATCTCTAGGGCCCTCTCTGGTGAGAATGGGTAATTGCACCGAGCATGCAGAAGAATAATTTTAAACTGGGCTCCTTTCAGAGCGGATGAATCCGACTCCAGGTTATGTTCAGTCAGAGAGAGAGAGAGAGAGAGAGAGAGAAAGAGAGAAAGAGAGAGCTCAGTCAGAAACTTCACTCCTTCGTTTCTTTGGTTTTACTATGAGTGAATGAGCTACTGAGCTCTGAGTTTCCTCTTCTGAAGTCTCCATTGCTCCACCAGCTGCTCGCATTCAGTAAAACTGAGCCGGATCCTCTTTTAGAGGCTGTACGTGTGACGTAAGTATGTAAAGATGCGTGACGTGGCCAGAAGAAGAACTCACGTGAAAAGCAACCCGACACCCTAGTTTTTAGAATTAATACATTATGCTTCTGTTTGTCCCTTCTCCACTCAGAAACGGTTCTGCTTTCAGTTTCGAAACAAAAAAATACGGACTGCTAATTTAAATAAAAAGTAATCTACCTCTTGAATTCAGCAGTAGCTGAAACACTAAAGAAACCCGCTAATACTTTATTAGCACCTGTAAAAAGAGTGAATTTTGTATGAAAGTTCATAAAAATAAATATTCATTTAAATCTTCAGTTTATGGATTAATCACATATGTTCACATATTGATTTTGACTGCACTGTTTTTATGTTTCATTATTTATTTTGTAACATTATTATATATTTTTCTTTTATTTCTACTGGATGTTTAAAGCTGTTATACTATATTAAACTTTACCACTGTTTTGGTTGCAGTCTGCTGAGTGACCCCCAGCTCTGGCCTGTTGATTCAGGGCTAAAACAGGTCTCAGCTTAACTCTCTGATCTTTCTGCCCCCTGAAGGCTAAATAGGTCAAACACATATACACAACAGAGCACTCGCGCACACACACACACACACACACACACACACACACACACACACACACACACAGAGCGAGGCTTGCTCAGAGCTTTCTTTGACGTCAGTGTGAAGCATACACGAAACTGACCTTGACCTCGAGGCTGAGGGAGAGAATGGCTGAGGGAGAGAATGGCTGCTCTGTTTCACTGGAGTGGAAATGAGACGTTCACGTCCAATCATTAACTTTCACCTCCTGTGGGTCGCAGACAGAACTGCTTCACTCGCAGACAGTTCACAGACAAACATGAATTATCTGTGCCAATCTTCATCTTTAAGTTTCTAGAAAAAGCACTATGTGTGATAGAATAGTAACACTGCTCATCACCCTGAACACACCAGCCCCACTGTGAAGCATGGTGGTGGAAGCATCAGACTCTGGGTATGCTTTTCATTTTTCATTTTTTTCTTTAGTGTGGACAAGGAAGCTGGTCAGAGTTAATGGGAAGGATAGTATGGAATGGTTTAGATCAGGGGTGTCCAAACTTTTTTGTTGGGGGCCAGAAGGAGAAATATATTTGAAGTCACGGGCCTGTAATAAAACAAATAATGAAATATACCACTTTAAATAATACTTTTTTCCTGATTATTTCATTTACACACCATTTTACTTGACTAACTATCTTTATTTTTGACAGTGTTGTGTAAACTAAGATTTTTCAAATTGATGTTTAATGTCATGGTGTCTCTTAATATAAAACTCCTTAATTACGGCAACTTTTAGACTCTTTGGCCCGTTTTTCTGCGCTAGGAATGCGCACCCTCTCCACTTTTAGACTCTTTGGCCCGTTTTTCTGCGCTAGGAATGCGCTCTCTCCCTCCGCTTTTAGACACTTTTGCCCGTTTTTCTGTGCTAGAAATGCGCACTCTCTCCGACTCTTTGGCCCGTTTCTGACACCTAGCGTTCAAACTTTGAATCTCACATTATATAAACCTGCTTAACAGCGGGCCAACTTTCATTCTATTTCGAAAATACCTCGCGGGTCGCTCCAAAAAAGGAAACGGGCCGTAGTTTGGACACCCCTGGTTTAGATTAAAGAATATTTACGTGTTAGAAGGATCCAGTCAAAGTCCTGACCTAAATCACATAGAGCTTCACTGGCAAGACATGAACATTTCTGATCAAAGCTGGTAGAGACAAACCCTAAAAGACTTGCAACTGTGATTGCAAGTGTGACTGCATCTACCAAGTATTAATATAGGGGGCTGAATACGTTTGCACATTTCACTTCACAATTTCACAAGTGCTACTGTTTGTTGGTGGTTGTAATGTGACAAAATGTGAAAAAGTTCAAGGGGTATGAATACTTTTGCACGCCACTAAATGTATTGCTTAGGCTGTTTAGATACTTATGTAGAAACTCTAGTGATGTATTCGGAGCAGAACTGTATTTTCAATTCATTTTTTTAAATAAAAACAGCTTATGAGCTAAATTAGCTAATGAGCTTAATGCTGAATTATGTCACCCATAATGTTGTGTGCATTGCAATATTTTGAGCAAAACTGTGCTCTTACCCTGCAAATTGAACCATATATATATATACATGTATACAGGACAGACTAAAAGTTTGGACACACACACATATTTCCATGACTATTTACATTGTAGATTCTCACTGAAGGCATCAAAACTATGAATGAACACATGTGGAGTTTTATGTACTTAACAAAAAAAAATGAGCTGAACCTCCACAGTCACCGGACCTGAACCCAATCCAGATGGTTTGGGGTAAGCTGGAGCACAGAGTGAAGAAGGCAAAGGGGCAACAAGTGCTAATAAACACCTCTGGGAACTCCTTCCTTCAAGACTGTTGGAAAACTTTTCATTTCAGGTGGCCACCTCTTGAAGCTCATTGAGAGAGAATGATGCCAAGAGTGTGCAAAGCTGTAATCAGAGCAAAGGGTGGCTATTTTTATATTGGAGAAACTAGAATATATATATATTTTTTAGTTATTTCACCTTTTTTTGTTAAATACATAAAACTCCACATGGGTTCATTCATAGTTTTGATGCTTCAGTGAGAATTTACAATGTAAATAGTCATGAAAATAAATAAAATGCATTGAAAAAGAGAAGGTGTGTCCAAACCTTTGGCCTGTACTGTATATATATATATATATACTGTCTTTGGGTTTTTCCAAAACATGACCAACACTGGCTGACCTCGGCCCATCCCATAATGCAAAATACGGGTAATGAGTATGAGGGCTACACTGCATAATAATCCTCTTACAAAAACTTTAAAAAACATACAATTATGTTTCTTAGTAATATTTATTAATATACGCAATATATTAATAATTTAATATAATTTTCAGAATTGTATTCATAATATTTTGACGATTTTGATTTTTTTTTTATATCAAACATGAAACCTTTTATGTAATGTTTAAATAGAAATCCTCAAGATATAGGTGTGTGATATCAGATAAAACTAAAGACTAAAACATTTTGGCCTATTAAGGGGTCGTAACTTTAACACTTTAACATGGTATTTTTATAAGGCCATGTCAGTTTTTTTGCAGCATGTGGAAGACAGCTTTGTATTTCTGTGCACTTTTGACCTGTAAGGGCTGAGAGTAACTGCTTCCGCCCTGGGGAACAGACCCCCTGTTTCCAGGTGTGAGGATGGGAGGTTAAAGGTTCATGTTCATTTACTCTCCATACCGTGACAGACCTACTCTACCACAAACCCCCTCAATGCTTTTTTTCCAACTCTGAGTTTAGCTTCCTTCTGTGTAAACTATTCATAACAGGCCCTTCTCTTAAGAACCTTAAACCTGTTTTTTTTTTCCATTACCACTGGACTCGTCAGCCACTAATCCAAAGAACCTCTAACAAAAGACCACTGTGTAATACTATGAGCCATCACTGTGAGTCAGATAGGAGATTAATACTATAGCTCAGAGATTTTACAAATGGCTAGTTGGAAGTTTTTGCTGGTTTAACCTAGTTTTATTACAGTGGCACACTGTGGAAAACTTTAATCCCATTTACACCTGGTCTAGTCATGTATCTAGTGTCTGGGTTGTAGTCTACTAAAACGATTACAGATTACTGCCAGACATTATGCAGCGACGTAAAACAATTCAAAAACAGATGAGATTACAAAGTAATTTCTATATTCACAAATAGAGAAAACATAGAACACTAGTTAACCTTCCTAGGAGTCAAAATTATTCCAAAAGGGCATGGACAACTCATCCAGGAGGTCACAAAAAAACAGAAAAACATTTAAAGTGTAATTCCATATGTTTTTTCTACATTTTTCAAATAACGAAAAAGCACTGAATTGAAGGATGTATCCACACTGCAAAAAAATCAATTTCTTTTTAAAAAAGCAATCACAAAGTCCCAAAATGAGTAAAGTAAAACTCAAATCAAGCAAAAATTCCTTATTTTGTGGCTTAAATTTGAACACAAGACTTTTAGTGCTTATTTTGAGTTCAGATTACTTAAAATAAGGTGGAAATTTTAAGTAAGAATGAAAAAGATCATTATTCCTAAAATAAGTACAACAATCTTACTCTGAAAATAAGATAAAATACAGAGAAAATAATAAGATGTATTGCCTTGAAATGAGATAATTTCACTTGCTAAGATTTATTTTTTTGCAGTTCAAATTAGGGGTGGGCGATATGGCCCTTAAATAATATCACGATATTTCATGGTATTTTTGCAATTACGATACTCTTGGCGATAAAAATTATACACTACTGCAATAAAATGAAAATTTAATTTTAATATTGCATACGATTTATGTCACACCACTATCCGAGATATATAAAAAATACAAGAATTTGATCAGATTTGCAACAGAAGTCAATGATCCAGAAGGTCATGATGACTTATAATGCACTCTTAATATATCCATGTAACTATGATTAAAGTAAAATAAACAATACTAGACAGATATAATCTGTCTCTAGTAAATAAATATTGGAAAATGAAAACAGTGTGAAAAAAGTAGTACCGTGATGTAATAATTAGGGGTGGTGTGATATGGCACGATATTTTAAGAGTATAACATCGTTCACAATATTCAAAAATGTTGGCGATATTATTGCGTACGATATGATACGGCACACCCCTAATGCAAATGTTTGACTGGTTTTGTAATTCAAATCCGCCACACAAGATACATCAGATATCAGATGTAAAGATGTATCAGTATGCCACTAAATTAGATTTGTTCATTTTTTAGAGTTCAGTGCAGGGTATCTGAGTTATTGTACAGTACAACGTTTGCCATAGCCTCCGAATAATACAATTGTACAATTTCAAAAATACAAGTCTTCTGTTCCATTCAGTTCCAACTGGCTCCATGTCCATTCTCTCTGTTCACACTAGTACATTTACACTCCTGTCACTAGCTTCCTGTATTCATTGTCCTGTCCAACCCACAAAGACTGTGTCATCAGAGAAGGGCTGCAGACACCATGACTCAATGTTGTACCTGAAGTCAGAAGTGTTTAAGTCCTTTGCTACCTGTAGTCATGTCTGAGACACTGCCTGAAGCACATAAACCAGGGTTGACCAGTCAGATACTCTATTGTCCAGGAAATCTCCTATAGTGAAGCAGGCTGTATGGTAATGAATGGACTGGGGAAGTCAAAGAACATGATCCCTACATGTGTGATGCCTGTTGGGGCTAAGTTTCATGCCTCAAAATGCAATTTCAATGGTTTTCCGGGATATGGCACTTGTGTGCTTGCATCTGTGGATCTTCCCAGTGATAGAATATACTTTGCATTACACACAAAGTGATCTACTTTCTATTTTAAGCATTTATTTATTTTATTGTTGATTATTATGGCTTACAGCCAATGAAAAAAGCCCCAAAATCAGTGTCTCAGAAAATGTTAAGATTATATATTATATAGTGTGCCAAGTCCTGCTGGAAAATGAAATCCGCATTCCCATGAAAGTTGTCAGTAGCAGAGGGAAGCATGAAGTGCTGTAAGATTTTCCAGGAAAACACAACCACTGCACTGACTTTAGACTTGATAATAAAACACAGTGGATCAACACCAGCAGATGACGTGTCTTTCCAAACCATCACTGATTGGTGGAAACTTCACACTAGACCTCAAGCAGCTTGGACTGTGTGCCTCTCCTCACTTCCTGTATAAGCATATTAATTTGCTTTAATTTAATCTCTCTGTGAATCAGACCTGTGGTTTTCCACAGGCTTGATCCTGTTTTGCCTAAGACTCATAGTCATGATGTAGTCAGTGCTGAACCCCTCAATTACTACACATTTCTCACCAATTACCTTTCTAAATATGTTAGCTTTTCACACCTTATACACCACATTACACCACTATAGTGTGCTTTATAATCCGATGCACATTATGAATTCTACCAGTCAGGTATTAACCCTCTATTGCATGTTGTTGCCATATGGCGACAAATTCTTTTTATGAGTATTTTCAATAGAGAATGACATAATATCCACCACTTTACTTTTGAAATATTTATCAGTTTGATGACATCAGTTAATCAGGAAATCCTGTTTGCCAACCCTTTCCATGTGGATGCGCCACACTGTGAAGGTCACGTCAAAGTGGGAACCTATACATTGCTAGTTTTCAAACTTTAAGACATATTTTGATCATAAAAAATTCAACATAAATCTGGGGTAAGTAAGCTTTCATTTTTTATCATTTAATCCAAATATAAAGTTATACTTTCTCTGTAAAAGGCAAAAATGAATTTGTTGCCATATGCATACAGTGACATTCATTCTATACATGTATCCTAATGGGCTCCCATTGAGTTACATAGGACAGGGCTATCCTGGCACTGTATTTGCAGATAGGTATATGATTTTAACTTGAAAACATATTTAATTTCTTAACATTATGCTATTTTCACATTTTCATATGATATATTAACAAATATATTAATTTCCTGATCAGAAAAAATATTTTTTGCAAATGGTTTGTTATGGAAAGTGATAGTTCAATAGCTGTTTTTCTGCATGTATTGTATCAGTCAGCTAAAACTTCTTCATTTTCATCCTTAGAGCATGTTCACCGAACCCGCGTTGTTGCCATATGGCAACAAATTACCAAGTACCCCCCCCAAAAAAATTTTTTATGATTTTTGTTTTAATTTGAATTATTTAACCAATTTGAAGTCACAAAAACACAATTAAAAAAATATATGATGTTTAAAAATTTGTTCATGCAATAGAGGGTTAATGAGCAGTAAAGCCACTCCGCTGAAGTACAGCGCTATACAGGAGTTTCAGTTTAGTTCTCCAACACCGAGGCTGGAGCAGTATTAGCATTAGCTGCTAACCATGCTAAGTGCTAGCTCTTTCCCCATTCAGAGGTGAGTATAATCGGCCTGTAGCCTGCTGCTAACCCTGGCTAGCACTAATGTCTGGGTTGTAGACTACTAAAATGAATATTCATTATTGCCAGACCTGTAGAATCAAGAAATCACTTAAATAGAACCTGTCTGACAACATGAAGCAGATAAAAGATCTCAAAAGGCAACACATTACACCCCTGAGAAAACAAAGTCATTGATCATCTATCAGTCTGGAAAAGGTTATAAAGTCATTTCTAAAGCTTTGGGACTCCAGAGAACCACAGTGAGAGCTATTTTTCACAAATGAAGAAAACACGGAACCCTAGTGAACCTTCCCAGGTGCCAAATTATTCCAAAAGGGCATGGACAACTCATCCAGGAGGTCCAAAAAAAAAAACCCAGAACAACATCTAAAGAACTGCAGGTCTCACTTGCTAAATGTGAACTTTGCATTATTTAAGGTATGAAAGCTCTGCATCTTTTTTTTTTTTTAGCCACAACAATGTTCATTTTATTCAAACATATACCTATAAAAAATAAATTAGATGCTCCATGTCCATTCCATCTGTAAATATGGCGACATCCCTGTTCCTTACTAGTGTCACATAGTGCGCCTTATAATCCGGTGCAATTTATGTATAAAAACATACACCAGAAAATAGACGTATAGTGATAGTGCACCTTATAATCCGGTGCGCCATATAGTGCAAAAAACACATTAATGTAAGTGAACAGGTCACCATAAGATCATATCATCGTAATATTTGCAAGTCACTTTAAACCAGAACATCTCAACATGCAAATATGATGTGCAGCAGCTTAAAAAGACACTAGAAAAGAAGAGTAGGATAAGAGTACATGCTGTACTGTATAAACATATGAATTTGCTTTAATCTCTCTGTGAATCAGACCTGTGGTTTTCCAACCATCCTGTTTTGCCTAAGACTCCTTGTCATGAGGTAATCAGTGCTGAACCCCACAATTACTCTACATTTCTCACCAATTACCTACAGCAAACCTCACACACACACACACACACACACACACACACACACACACACACACACATACAGTGTTTGCCTGTAGCTACTGGGCGCTGTGGGAACATGTCTTACCTGCAGCACAGGTGGGGTTTTTGATTAACTCACATAGCCCAGAGAGCCATGTGCCCTGTCCTGCTCACTACTGCTCACTACTCCCCCACTCCACCATCTTCAGCCTCCTCATTAATGATCTGCAGAGCTCAGACATGATGTTATTGTTTGCTGTTGAACATTACCCTAAGCTGACTATCAGCAAGAATAAAGAGACAGTCCTCTGCTCAGGAATAATAATTAAAGATCCTGTAAATATGTTAGCTTTTCGCGCCTTTAAAAAAACTACCAAACTGGAAAAATGAAGCATGAGCTCAAATACAGGCACTAATGCAGGGGTCTCCAAACTTTTTTTGTTGGGGGCCAGAAGGAGAAATATATTTGAAGTCACGGGCCACAGACTCTGTAATAAAACAAATAATGAAATATAAGTTACCACTTTAAATAATACATTTCTTGATCATTTTTACGTAAACACCATTTTACTTGACTTACTCTCTTTGACAGTGTTGTGTAAACTAAGATTTTTCAAATTGATGTTTAATTTCATGATGTCTCTTAATATTAAACTCCTTAATTACGGTAACTTTTAGACTCTTTTGTCCTTTTTCTGCGCTAGAACTGAACACTCTCTCCGCTTTTAGACTCTTTGGCCCGTTTTTCTGCACTAGAAATGCGCACTCTCTCCGCTTTTAGACTCTTTGGCCCGTTTTTCTGCGCTAGAACTGAACACTCTCTCCGCTTTTAGACTCTTTGGCCCGTTTTTCTGCGCTAGAAATGCGCACTCTCTCCGCTTTTAGACTCTTTGGCCCGTTTTTCTGCGCTAGAAATGAGCACCCTCTCCGCTTTAAGACTCTTTGGCCTGTTTTTCTGCGCTAGAAATGCACACTCTCTCCGCTTGTAGACTCTTTGAGCCGTTTTTTTTTTTGCACTAGAACTGCACACCCTCTCCGCTTTTAGACCTATTGGCCTGTTTTTTTGCGCTAGAAATGCACACCCTCTCCGCTTTTAGACTCTTAGGCCAGTTTTTCTGCGCTAGAAATGCGCACCCTCTCCGCTTTTAGACTCTTAGGTCCGTTTTTCTGCGCTAGAAATGTGCACTCTCTCTGCTTTTAGACTCTTTGGCCCGTTTCTGACACCTAGTGTTCAAACTTTTAATCTCATATTATAAAAACCTGCTTAACAACTTTCATTCTAATTCTAATATACCTCGCGGGCCGCTCCAAAAAGGAAACGGACCGCAAACGGCCCGCGGGCCGTAGTTTGGACACCCCTGCTCTAATGGGTTAATGGTTTGTCTGCAGAGTCAGCAAAAGACAAGTAAAACAGTTGTAATAACCACGAGAGACACCAAATGAATATACACACATTGACAAAAGCAGCAGTGCACCTGGATTGCTGCTAAAAAAAAACTCAGCATGGAGTTACAGTTATGTATTTCAGTCAGATACTGTATATAAATTATTAAATTTTTTTTATCATTCTGTGTTAAAGCATCTTCACACTTCACTACAGATATACACACTGGAACACAGAATCTTCTCACTATATTTACTTTCTTGCTCCCGTGTCAGAGAGCTCTGACCAATCAGAGGAGACAATGTGCTTTTATGGTTTATTGGTGAGCATTTTGGCACGTTTAGGTTTGTGCCTGTGTGAAAACAAACCAAACAGAGGGAGAAACGCTCCAAATAAACAAACTCATCAACTGATCGGAACTATAGAAACTTCCACAACTACAAGTGTGAAAAATGCACTTACTTACAGTTCTGAAAAAAAAGAGACCACTTAAAAATGATGAGTTTTTTTATTTTACCAAATTGAAAACCTCTGGAATTTAATCAAGATTAAAATGGATGATCACAAGCCATCAAAACAAGTTGAACTGCTTGAATTTTTGCACCAGGAGTGAAAAGCATAAAGTTATCCAAAAGCAGTGTGTAAAACTGGTGGAGGAGAACATGATGCCAAGATGCATGAAATCTGTGATTAAAAACCACCAAGGGTTATTTCACCAAATATTGATTTTTGAACTCTTAAAACTTTATGAATATGAACTTGTTCTCTTTGCATTATTTGAGGTCTGAAAGCTCTGCATCTTTTAGTTATTTCAGCCATTTCTCATTTTCTGCATATAAATGCTCTAAATGACAATATTTTTATTTGGAATTTGGGAGAAATGTTGTCTGTAGTTTATAGAATAAAACAACAATGTTTATTTTACTCAAACATAAACCTATGAATAGCAAAATCAGAGAAACTGATTCAGAAACTGAAGTGGTGTCTTATTTTTTTCCAGAGCTGTACATTAACAATAGATTTGTACATAAAAAACTTATTATACTGTACTTTCCAACAATGAACTTCTTTGTGTGTACTGTATGGGTCTGTAAATGCATGTAGTGAGGGAATATGGACTCAGAGATATTTAACCTCATTTTCAGAAACTGGATACAGTATTATAAACATGGGCTTGTTTTTCTATGTAAATGTTCCACAGGTTCACTTTCACACCTCTAGACAGGAACTGGTTAAGACTGTTGATACTCTCCAGGACAGAGCTATTTAACAGGGAATTAGTGTCCCAACACACGCTTTCAGACAAAACAAAGTGTTCCAGAGTTTATGAGGGATTAGGGAAGTTTAAGGGGATAACAGTTAACACTTCTCCAAAGAGACTCCAAAGAAACTGGTTTCTTATGCAATGAAATGGAAAGTGGTTAAATAGCTGCACTGCACGCTCACAGAGGAGGCAATTATAGCAACTTATAAAGGACATTTTTATAGCCCAAACTGTAAAATCATATTTATATCTGTGAGATTTCCAAAATTACACATAATACAGGAGCAAACTCATTCCACAACTGAAACTTTCCAACAGATAACCATACAATACAAAAAGAAAATATCAGATTTATCTAAAAAATAAGCAGAAATGGTTGATTTAAGGTGGATATATGGTTGATATATGGTTGATTAATGGTTGATATATGGTTTATTTATGGTTGAAATATGGTCAATATATGGATGATTTATGGTTGATATATGGCTTGTTTATGGTTGATATATGGTCAATATATGTTTGATTTATGGTTGATATATGGTCGATATATGGTTGATTTATGGTCGATATATGGTTGATTTATGGTTGATATATGGTTGATATATGGTTGATATATAGTTGATATATGGTTGATATATGGTTATTCATTAAAATGACTCAGTTGGAGATACTTCTTTTTTATGCTTGGTGAAGATGTGCCTGAGGGCAAAGCCTAGGATGCTTTTATACATTTTATATTCTTAGTTTATCATGTAAAAACTAGCGTTATATAAAATAAAACAATTTTGACTTACTAATTAACTATTATATAAAATATTTTATTATATAAAACTAACTATTTTATGTTATAAGCCACATCTTTTTTTGTAAAAATGACCATAAAGCAATGTCTTGGGTCTCAAGGAAAATAAAAATGAGAATATATATAATAACATTAAAAACTATAAAATGGTTTGTGTGCCTGATTCCTTATAAAATTTTGAGCTATGCATTTTTTTTTAATCTTTTGAAATACCCTTTAAGGACTTTTGTACAGTACTGTAACAAATATCATGATGCTCTTGTATTAATAAAAAAAAAATAATAATAATAATAAAAAATAAAATAAATAATAATAATAATAATAATAATAATAATAATAATATTTTTATGAATACTTCTTATATTTTAGATTGCCATTATAAGAACTACTGATTATGAATAACCAATGGCTCATTTACAGTATTTTCTTGTTAATTAGGTAAAATAAATAATAATAAAAGTAAATAAGATAAAATTAACAAAATAGAACAAAAATGTAAATATAAAAAGGTTATGACAATGGAATAATAAAATAATACAAATGGTAAAAGTAACGTAAAAAATAAACAAAGCATAAAATAGGAAAGGTTGTAGCTATAAAGCACTAAAATAGACTGGAAACTAAAATAAAAGTGATGTAATAAATGTTAAAAAGAATCAAATATGTAAATGAATTCCCTTTCTATCTTTTTTCTCTATATTTTCTCTTTCTTTGACTGTAAATATAAATGAAGCAGCTCCCTGGCCTTGCTGTGTTTCAGCTCACACTGAAGTGCTTCTACAGTCTGGTGTTTATCCTCATCCATATGAATACCTGATTGCTTGTTTGTGTTTCTTCCTGTTCCTCAGGCTCACTTGTTTTGACAGCCTCTCCCAGTATATCTCCCACAGCTGATACCAGCAGGAGGCCAGACTGACAGGCTTCTCCACCACCATCATCATCACAGGCCCATAAATGGTGAACAGCTGTGGAGAAGTGTAGCTTTAACACACACACACACACACACACACTTACAGAGATTCAGCAAAAAGCTGGAGAGTTAAACTGGATTTATTTGAGTTGAATATTTCAGTGTTAACCCAAATAAACTAATATACTATTTACTATTTACAACTCTGCCCACTTTATAATACATTTAAAGCAGCGATATGCAATCACTTTGTTTGGGTAGAATTCATCCCATATTTTCAGTAAATAATACCGTATTTTTCATACTATAAGGAGCACTTTAAATCGTATATTTTTCCCAAAAATTGTCAGTGCATCTTATAATCTGGTGCTCCTTATGTATGAATTCTACCAGTCAGGTATTAAGGAGCAGTAAAGCCTCTCTGCTGAAGTACAGCGTTATACAGCAGTTTCAGTTTAGTTCTCCGGCAGTATTAGCATTAGCCGCTAACTGCGCTAAGTGCTAACTCTTTCGCTGTTCAGAGGTGAGTATTTTCGGACCTGTAGCCTGCTGCTTACCCCGGCTAGCGCTGCTGGAACAGCACTAGCTTTAGACACTAACCAAGCTGAGCTCTAGCTAGCTCGTTTGTCATTCAGAGGTGAGTATTATCGGCTTGTAGCTTGCTGCTAACCCCAGCTAGCACTGCTGGAGCAGCATTAGCTTTAGGCGCTAACCGTGCTAAGTGCTAGCTCATTCGTCGTTTAGAGGTGAGTATATCGCCCTGTAGGTTGTGTGTTTACTTTGTAAAAACAAGCTACGTGTGACAAACTGTTTGCTAATATCACCCTGACTTTATGGAACACTCCTCAGTGTAGCGCTGTTGGGCGGCATTAGCTGCTTAAACCATGGCTAGTGCTAGCGGTTAGCTGCTAATGCTAATGCTGCTGCACCCAGTCTTCCCATGGAAATCTGGAAATCTAAGCTTATTATAAATAAACAGAAGTCCTTTACTCAACCAAATAAACAGTTTTCAGGAGAGAAATCTGTGTAGATGAATATCCAGCGCTCGTTTAACTATACTTTTTTTGTGTTTTAAGAATTACAGTTTTGTTTACTTAGCTTAGCTTTGACCTGTGACCTGTTCCTTACTAGTGTTGCATGCTGTGCCTTATAATACGGTGTGCCTTACAGTGTGAAAAATACGGTACCTAAATTGAACAGCTGAGACACACTGAAAAATAAGGTAAAGTCTACCTAACATTTCTTAGTATAGTACACAAAATACAATTATCCTATTGGCTTTTGGCATACCTTATTTGCATAACAGGCGTCTCCCCTCAACCCTAATTTACCATCAGTGTTTAGTCTTGCCCAATTGTGCTCTCCTGGGGCTCCGACAGCTGACGGCAAGCTGCATGATCGGGATTCGAACAAGCAATCTCCCAATTAAGTATGATCAAAGTTTACCTTCAAACATTTGATGAAAGCATAATAATAATAATAATAATAATAATAATAATAATAATAATAATGTACTTTTAATATATTTTAAGTAAGTAAATACTGTTAGTATATTTACAGCATATTTAGACATTTCTTTGTATGCTTTAAGTCCAATTTAGTATTTTTTTTCAACAGGGTATTGATAAAAAAATCATTTTTAACTTATTTACTTATTAGAGTTAGTTTAACAATTTAGGGAATTAAACAACAAACTACAAAGAATTTAGAGTTGTATAAACCATGAAAAAGTGTTGAAATTAACTTTCCTGTGCACTCACATACTTTGGTTAGAGATCTTAAATATTAGCATAAACTACAAATGGCTTCTGTCTAATGTGGAAACGCTCAGTTGCACAAGTGTCAAAGAACTGAACACAAATATGTCCCGGCATGATGTTGATGACGGGACTGAAGATGAGCTGTCTTCTTCCTCCACGCTCGCTGCTACCATTACTGCACATGTGATTAATGGTTGACTACATGACACTGTAAACCTTTGAAACTTGGGCACGTCCTCAGACAGCCCAGATATCATAAGTGTAGTCACAAGCAGATGCTTAATAACGCCTGTAGAAGATTTACAGCAGATGGGAACCAGTCATTACTGGCCCAATTGCGCAAGATGGAGAAATGCCTTCAAGGAGTTCAAACACTATTGCTCTCTCATCACTGACTTAAAGGTCATGTGGAAAAACGGTGTGTGGATGTTTGAACTGAGCTGAACCTGATTCTGTGAAGGCCTCAATATAATTCTGGATCACATCAGCAGGCCTACTTTTCTCAGTCTTTTTTAGAATACTGTGCTTTTTGGTCTTCAAACTTTAGACTCACCAGGTTCAGCCTGGGACCCACATTGTGTCATGGTCATTAAATCACGACCCTCTTTTATAGCATACAAACTAGCCTTTAAAAACTGGTTAAAAGCACTTGTAGGGTCTCATTCCATAGTTTTTTATTTATTTTAAAATGTCTAGTTGTGATCTCTAGCATGAATAAATACCATGCGAGTCATTTTTTGTGAAAAAAGGGGTCAGGTGTTTCTATTTAGCCCTACTTTGGATCACTGAATTAGTGGTCTTTGAAGAAAGACAGTTTTTGGCTCTTGCTCATGAATATTTATCCATGCAAATATATATTGCATCAGTTTGGCTCACACCACTGCAGCAGAGAACGCCTACCTGCCTTAAACCCACAGTCAATTTTACAGCTCTAAAACTCAAAGGACAAAATGTTTTTAGAGATACAGACTTTTATAGTTATAAAGTTATATACATTCAAGATTTAAGATTCAAGATTTTTATTGTCACGTCACAGATTGCAGGTGTAAAGGGGTTGGATAATGAAACTGAAACACCTGGTTTTAGACCACAATAATGTATTGTCCTGATGGACAGTTCTGGTGGAAACAGGAGAGTTGAGGTTCACATTGAATTCTGCCGTGATTTGATCAGCCGTGGTTTTATGTTTTTTGGACACAATCCGGGTTAGCACCCGAACATCCCCTTCAGACCGCTTCCTCTTACAGCGTCCACAGTTAATCCTGTTGGATGTGGTTGGTCCTTCTTGGTGGTATGCTGACATTACCCTGGATACCGTGGCTCTTGATGCATCACAAAGACTTGCTGTCTTGGTCACAGATGCCCCGGAAAAACGTGCACCAACAATTTGTCCTCTTTTGAACTCTGGTATGTCACCCATAATGATGTGTGCATTGCAATATTGGACAGAACACTGTTCTACTGGCTTTTCCACAGCCTGGTAGCCTTGGGGAACAATATGTACAGTAAATATATATAGTTATATACAGTTATAAAGATACAGCACTGAGTGCTAGGTAAAGTCAACCCTTTAACTTTGCCTAACGTCAGACTCTCAGCGCGGCGAGCAGCCCCATGACCGAGAAATGTTATCAAGCTGCATGACCAGGATTCAAACCAGTAATCTCCCTATCATAGTGGCAGTGCTTCAGACCGCTGGACCATTCGGTGTCGCATAACCTAAGTTTTGTGATATTTTACTGCGACCGGAAGGACAGCTTAAGCTTTACCTTTTTAAGCTCAGTATGGAGACAATATGATAAATATTAAGCAAAATAATATTATAAATTGATAAATATGCAAAAGCAATATATTACCTTTATTCCCTTGAAAATAAAACACTGTGAGGGTTGTGATGTCACTGATGTTAATCATAGGTTACTTTCACAAAGGGGCGGGGTTATCCCCATTTAGATGACAGGGTGGACAGGGAATTTTTGGACACTGAGGTTTAAATAGCTTAAATGGTTGAGGAAAATGGCAGAATGAATAATTGATATGATCTGCCCTCCACATAAAAGGTTCTGACTCCTCTATATAATATTATGTATAATAATGTTTTCATTCAGATTAAATCTTGAAAATGTATTGTTACACAGTGATTGTATGAAATTCAACCTTTAAACTCTGTTGACCTTTATAACAGTCAGAAATACAGTATGTAATAATACAGAATAAGGAAAATCCTGAATCTAAATTTCTCAGTAGGTCAGAAGGAGAGCATGCTTCCTGAGGTAACTGGAAAACATCACACAAAGCGGATTTAATTTCAGTATTATGTCAACAGAGAAGCGAGAGGACCAGAGAGAACCTCGTTTGACCTGTCATTAGTTTATGTCATGGAAAACCCTTCACACTTTTTTTTTCGGAGAGTGGCTTGTTATTTAGGTTGTGTTGATATAATATAATATTATGGTTATAACAGTATTTTCCTTGTGAATTTGTATCTATTTTAACAACTGTTCTTGGGTGTAAACTGGATTGTGAGATCACAATTTCATTCCACCTCATGCACCACATGTGATGTGAATGACAATACAGTCTTCCTGAATCCTTGAATTCTTAAATATTGACTATATATGTTACATAATACTGGAGAAATCCCTGTGCACTAGGTACTAAGCTGACAGCCAGTAACCTCAGCTAGCACTGCTGGAGAGGTTAGCTACTAATGCTAATGCTGCTGCACCAAGCCTTAGTGGAAACCTGGAAACCTAAGCTTACTGTAAATTAACAGAATAGCTTTACTCACACAAATAAACAGTTTATAGGAGATTAATCTGTGTAGATTACACCCAGCACTAGTTTGACTTTAAAATAAAATGTTTTTTTCTTTTTCTGTTTACTAAGCTTAGCTTTACTTAACTAATGCAGGCAATTATAAACCTTGAGTCTATTGTTGCAATTATACAACAGTTCCATTATCTCTGTTTAGAGAAAAATATGGTCTGTTTGGTTAGAAATAGAAAAATAAAAATTGCTGCTCTGTTTGTAGCTGCGCTGATTGGTTTGTAAGCACTGCACTGTTGCTAGGTTATCTGTATATCTGTATATCTGTTGTAAGTCGCTCTGGATAAGGGCGTCTTCTAAATACCGTAAATGTAAAATGTAAATGTAAAATGTATATGAAGAGCCTCTCAGCCAATTACATTGCATGGTCGGGACTAACTGTATTATTGCTTAATTGTGTTAGTAAAAATCTGTGTGAAATGTTCAGTTTTACAGTTTGAAAGGATGGATATTGGCCAACTATGCCCAAACTAAACAGTAAAAAATCAGAATAACTTTATGTCTTGTTTGCAGGTTTATGATTGACAAAAAACTACACTTGAAGTTTACAGTTAAACAGCAGACTAATGACTGAACTGAAGTTGTGGCCTGAACCAATGAAGCACAGCGGCGTTTGATAGTCTTATGGCCACTGACTGACATGTGGCTCGATAAAGTGATGCAGAGAGAGAGGCCTGTGTACAGCTTAGCTTCTGACCACAAGCTCATTTGCCCGAGGAACGGCCACGTGCCCGGCCGAATCGACATTACTGCTGATGAATTAAAGGAAGTATAAACCCCCTCGAGTATCTGTGTGGTGGTTTTATACAAATATTTGCATTTCGCAGCCCCAGAGGCAGGTTGGCGGAGGCTGGCTCCAGGTTGATGGACTGGAACAGTAACCGTCTCCTCCCAGAGGGGCTTGGCCATCTGGGCTCGCTCTCTGGAGCTCTCGCTGTCGGCTGCCATTACTCACCGGCCAGGCGCTATTTCAGCTAGCGGAGCCACGAGGGACAGCGTACACGCAGCATACCTGCACACCTCAGCAACCACCCAAACTCAACAACCACCCTCAGGCTACTCACAGTATTTTAACTTGAGTAAAAAGCTTTAGTTGATGCTTCAGCTTCTACAGAAGTATTTTAAACCCTAGTATCTGTACTACTACCTACAGAGTAATGAATGGAGATACTTTTAACACCTTTGCCGTTAGCTATGTTACCTGGAAGAGAACTAGGGGTAAGTGGAGAGCTAGCTAACATAGTAACATTAGCAGGGAGTTAGCTATGTTACCAGGGAGAGAACTACTGGTAAGTGGAGAGCTAGCCAACATAGTAACATTAGCAGGGAGTTAGCTATGTTACCTGGAAGAGAACAAGGGGTAAGTGGAGAGCTAGCTAACAAAGCAACGTAAGCGATGAGTTAGCTACGTTACCAGGGAGAGAACTACGGGTAAGTGGAGAGCTAGCCAACATAGTAACATTAGCGGTGAGTTAGCTATGTTACCGGGGAGAGAACTAAGGTTAGCAGAGAGCTAGCTAATGTTAGCAGTGAGCTAGAGAACATACTAACAGTAGCAGCGAGTTATCTAGCTACATTACTGGGAAGAGAACAAAGTTGTTAACATAATAACATTAGTGTCGAGTTAGCTACGCTACCAGGTAAAGAACTAAGGTTGGTGGAGAGCTAGCTAACATAATAACATCAGCAGTAAGCTAGCTAACATGTTAACAACATAACATTAACAATGAGTTAGCTACATTACCAGGGAGAGCACTAAGGGTACGTGGAGAGCTAGCTAATGTAGTAACATTAGCAGTGAGTTAGCTTCGTTACCGGGGAGAGAACGGTTAGCGGAGAGCTAGCTAACATTAGCGGTGAGCTAGATAACATAGTAACGTTAGCAGCGAGTTAACAATGTTTTGATTTCCAATACAACAAATGATTTTCTACCAAAAAAAATATGATTACATTTTTGGGTCTTAAATTATATCTATTGTGGTCTAAAAAAGGTATTTAGAAAAAAGTCTTAAAACATATTAATTTTAATTTTAATTAATATTAATAAGTAATTACTAATTAGTATTAAATATTAATAATATATTAAAAGTACATTAATAAACTTAAAATGTACAATATATGTAGTGTATTTAAAAAAATAGACTACTATGAAGTACACATTTAGTTTAATGTAATTCAATATACTTCTAAAATACTTTTTTCTAAATATACTTTTGTACATTTTTAGCAAAGTGTGTTAAAAACAACTGTTGCAGTAGTTCACTTAAAGTGCAATGTATTATGTAACTTTTTAGAAAGTGAATTAAATTATTATTACTACTACTAATTTAAGAAATTTAAAGTAAATTTGTACCACACTAAAATTTTAGTACAGTATATTAAATATATATATATATATATACTACAAAAGACAAAAACAAGAAGCATATTTGTACTTTAATGTAAATAGTTCACATACATTTAACAACAATTCTCAGTACATTGTTAATATACCCGGCGTATAATAGTGATATTGTGGTAATACTCATTAAATATATTATAATTTTATTGTAAGCATATTTAAAATACAGGGTTACATGAAGTAGTATGTTTAAATATATTTAAAATACATCCATTTTAGTACAGTTAAGTACACTTAGCACAATGTAAGTAAGACTTTTGTACTATTTTTATACAATTAAAATATAATAAGTGCAAAAAAAGTTGTTCTATTTTAGCACTTTTAAATATACTGATTAATAATAATGTGGCTACAAGAACACTATAGTGCTTTTACTTTTAGTACTTTTATTATTAGGGTAATCACAGCAATGTAGACGAGCTGTATGTAGTATTTACAGTTTTACATTCAGTCCAATGGAAACAGTTTACAGTTAGCAGTAAGTGTTTTCCAGCTCATGCTTCCAGAATCTGATCCAATGTGGCAGACTGTCAGTGTGTCTGTGCTCCTCTGAGGTTAGACAAACACCAATCTCATTCCACATAAATTATAAGCCATAAAATCAAAAAAAGTTAAAATACAGTACTTAGTTCAGCCCCTTCCATTGCAGGAATCCCTGGGCTGCGTTTTATCTGTGGCCTGTGGACATGTGGAACTTCTGAGATAACTGAGGAAAAGGACCACTGGGAAGTATGTCAAACACGTGACTGAAAATGAGTTACAGCGAGTTACAGAGAGAAAAAGTAACCTAACACTTTTTTAATTGTTTTAAATCTTTTTTTTTTTCCTAGTTTGCCTACACTGTAAAACCTAACTGCATTTCTTACTGAACTAATTAAGTTAACATAACTTAAATATTACAGAAACTTGGCATCACTTATGTTGATAAAGTCAAACTAACTAAAAAGTATGTGTTGCCTTCTTGCATTTGTTGCTGCTCTTTGAAAAGTATTTGTTTTAAATTTTTGGTCCAGGCTTTCAGACTTTTCAGTTTGGTCCGAACCAAAGTAGCAGGTGTGTCTGGTCTGACCAAAATCTGGTCCTTTGGTCCAGAAACACCTGCTACTTTGGTTCGGACCAAACTGAAAAGTCCTGGTCTTGGTCCGGATCTACTGAACCATGGTCCGGTTCGCCTGCAGTGTGAAAGCACTTTTCTGAATGATTCGAACTTTCGGACCACTTACAGGAAGCTGATCAGGCGTTCCTCAACAACGGCAGCAGAGGTAGAAAAATAAACTGAAAAGCAGGAAAAATGAGCCGTGGAAGCACATGGGGCGAGGAGGAGATGAAATGTTTAATTGAAATTTGGTACCATGAACATGTGAAAAGTGCCTGAAGTTGCTGCTGCTGGTATAAAAACCACAATAGCAGCAGCACTACTATAGAGACGAAATGAATCTGTTCATTCATTTTATCCTTATTCTGGAAAGGCTTCCCGCCAAATGAACCACCTGCTAAATTATCAAAACGTCAACGTCAGACGCATGTCCTTCTAAAACCAATCAGCGTCAAGTTAAGGAAAAAAGCATCGATACATAAGTGATAATGAAAGGATGTAGGAGTATCACACAAAGGTCTTTGGTGCACTCCCTAAACTGCAGTGTGAAAACAAAAATAAGCGGACCAAATATATACAATGTAGCAAACACATGAACCACGGTCTGGACTTTCACCCTTAAATAATTTAAGGCACTCGGTTTCCTCAAACAAACTAAGTTGTCGTTGTTTGATAGGAAGTTCTACAGCCTATTTATGTTACTTTAATAGTTAAAATGAGTTAGCTCAACTTGATTTGCTGGGGTTGTGTGAAAAAGTGTTGGTCCACTGTGTTATTTCATTTTCCAGCAGGACTTGGCACACTGCCCACACTGACAAAATGCTAATAAGTCTTATATAATATTCTAATTTTATGAGACACTGATTTTTGGGGTTTGTAAGCCATAATCATCAACAATAAAAGAAAAGAAAGAAATAAACCTCAACATAGATCACTCTGTGTGTAATCCATCTGCGTAATATATTAGTTTCACATTTTGAACTGAATTACTAAAATAAAAAAATAAACGTAGTGTTCTAGTATTTTTTAAGTATTTTTAAGTCAATTTTTTAAGTCCTATATGGATAAAAATGAACAAACTGAATCTAATTATTGTTCCAAATCCTAAAAAAAAAAAATGTTAAAATGTTTCCACTTCTGATCCTGACTGAAGAACAGTCTACTGTATGGAGCTTTTCTCATGAGGGAGGAAGGACGGGTAGTGGTTGGTGAAGCGCTCTCAAAGAGACATCTGCAATCTGTCGCCTCTAGCAAACTCGCCCCCTCGACTTTCTTTTCAAAGCAGAACCACTGCCAGCGAGGGGATAAAAACCGTGAGCATGAATTCCTAGCACTTGGCAGGCAGCACATTCACGCTGTCCCTGTGTCTTTTGTACGTCTCCTCCAAAGGATTCCTTTTTTCTCCTTTTCTCCCCGAGGCTTTAGGAGCTCTCCCTCGCTTTCTCTCGCTCTGAGCGAAGGCCCCGGAGGAGTCACGGGTGCTGTAATGAACGGCAGGACAAGACTGTTATTTACATTTCAGTAAATAGTGAATGCGGCCTCGTCAGAATTAACCAGGATCTCCAGAAGCTGGTCTCCAGATTCCATTCTTACAGACGAGAGCTTCACATGCTGCCGAGGGGAGCGTGGATTGGAATGAATTAGACTGGAGGAATTTCACACACTGGTCATTGACAGAATACTGTGCCTTTTGGCCCTAGATCTATTTATAAGACTTCAGACTTATAAATATAGAGAAATCATGGTAACACTTTCTATGAATGTCATCTCTAATAAACTGTATAACCACATTCATGACATATTATAATGCATACATAAGGCATTATAAACATGGCTATATGTAACCCAGTGGTTTCTTAAACCCATAGAAAAATAGGTTACACTCTAAGAAATATAAGTACAGATTTGTACTTAAAAGAGTACAAAGCTTGTCGCTGGGGCTGTACCTTATATTGAGGCACAAAAAAGTACCTTTCAGTGAAAGTCCTTTTTTGTACCCATGGTTTTTGTGCCGGTAAATATTATAAAGATTATGAACATTATCATCAACTAAATATGGCTCAAAAACTTGATGATACAAAATTGTCTGGCTTTCAAATAAAAAATGTGCAATTTAAATATATATTGTTCATTAGTACAGTGATACAGAATACTGAATGTACCCTTTGGCTGGTTAAATGGTACAAATTTGTACTTATTGCTGTTAGAAATGACTTTGTACTTCAGAGGGAACAAATCTGACCCCGTAAAGACCAATATTGTACCTTTGAGGGTACAATTATAAAGAGTGTACCTTCGAGTACAAAAAAGTACTCATATCGTACCTCTGTTTTTTAGAGTGTACTGTCCCTTTAAGAGTTTGATGCAAATGCACACACACAGTGTTAGCATAGCTCCACCTGTTAATCAGTGTGATTGAGAGAGACAAAGAGAGAGAGCTGTAAGGAGAGAGAGGAGAAGCAAGTTTAAAACAAGGTTAAAAGATGGTTTTATTAGGAAATTAACCTTGCTAAGGAGTGATATATTGGTTTTAAAACCTGCAGTCTTCCACCAGGACTTGAAGTAATCCTGTAAAAGGAGGATTTGGTGAGTAAAAAAATAAATTAATTAAAAACACTACTTCATATGAGAAGAAAGTACAAGATTAAGGTTTAAAAGGGTACAATTGTCTGTTTAAAGGTCATATTACTTTGTTTTAAAGACAGCTAGTGCTGTATTTGTTGAGTTCATTATGATGGTTTTCTTGAGTGACCTAGTTAAGCATGGATCTGTGTAGCCAGCCATTTTGAATTCATGTACATAGAAGCTATGTAAAAGGAAAAAAAAAACATTTTGTTTTCATGATGTGAGAGTGTTATTGGAACTGTGTAAGCAATGTAAATGTAAGTAAGCGTAAGCTATTTTCTAATATGATGCTGTTTAAACACCAGGTCAGGTTTTTGCCCCTTCTCTTGGCCCCACGGACTCTGTGTCACTGCGTGAGAGAGCCAAGATGGCGAGCCACCCATGAGTTTAGAGTCTTAGAGGAGCACCAAATGTGGATTCATGAATTTGGTGAGAGGAATTTGTCGTGTCAAGCTGAAACGGTAGGACCAACTTTAATTCCAGCTACCGAAATTCAGCTACTGTATTCAAGCAGGAACACGTTTGGATACAAACAGGATTTTTTTTTTATTTTTTCCATTTTTTTCCTCAAGATGTTTTTTTCTCCTTTTTCACCTAACTTAAGAACATTCATTTTTTTCTTCAGGATGTTTTTCTCCTTTTCCACCTAACTTAAGAACAGAGCTATTTACTTTTTGATATAGCCAAACCTATTAAGGACTTTAAAAGGTTACTGAGTGAACTTTGATTTGAAAGTAAATTGAGCATTATTAAGTTTTGTTGTTATTGACAAGTATTGTATTATTGTTATGTGTTTTTTTTTTTTGGAAATTGACTGATTATGAGTTAAGCTAAGGTGAAAGAAACATCACCTTCTGTGACAAACTCAAATTAATTGGTTAAACCAACAGAAAATAAAATGTGAGGTTGCAGCTAAATTTTAAGCAAAATAGTAACTTAAAGAGTAATTAGAAAAAAGACAGTTCTAGTAAAGCATAACTAACCAAAGGAATAATAATAATCTGACAAATTAAATTTGAACAGGAAGAGCTCAAACATAGGAAGTATTGATAAACAGTGAATTAAATTAAGTGAACCATTACACTAAAGCAGTGTGAATACAGACGTTAAAAGTAAAGAAGATAAAACATTTGAAGGTGTTTTATTTTATTTTATTTATTTCATTTTTATTTTCACATTACGGGATTTTAAGAAATGTACTGCAAATTTTTTTCTGATGTTTTCTTTTGGTATTCCTCTCTTATTCAATAACAAGCTGTAAAAGTGTTTTTTTTCCTAAGTAAATATAAGGTCATAAGTCTGTATACTTTATCTGGATTGAAGTCTTTTGATTCAAGCTAGTTAGACTATTACTACTCCCAGAACCTAGAGCACTGGTCCATACCCCACACTGGCGTACATCTTGTACCGCTGGCTAGGGTTACATATACATATTTATAAAAACCCATTATAGCCATGTTTATTAAGCATTATAACTTGTGATCATAATACATTATAAGCTGTGCTTATAATATATAAGTTAAAATAGTTTATATCGGTAACACTTTCTATGAATGTCATCTTTATTAGACGCTATAACCACATTCATAACATATAATAATGCATTCATAAGGCATTATAAACATGGCTATACATGATTATAAAAATGCATAACCCATTATAGCCATGTTTATTAGGATTATAACCTGTGATCATAATACATTATAAGCTGTGCTTATAATATATATATATGTTAAAATAGTATATCTCTATCGTTAATAATCTAGTCCCACAATGCAAGTCTGGCACTTTACTTAGAGCACACAAAGACCTGTTATAAAACATAATAATTTGCTATGATTAAAATTATATTTAAGACAAGAATAATTTATATTAGTGGTTCAATATATATTTATATGATTATTTAGGGTGTGTTTTAAAAAAAAAAGTCTAAAGCTGGTACGGAGTGTCTTGGTATGGATGTATAACATGTTATAAACACAGCTATTAATGCATTATAATCACAGTTCATGATGCATAATAAACACGGCTATGAAGAATTATACATTTTTATAAATATGTATAGCCATGTTTATAATGCCGTATGAATGCATTATAATGTGTTATGAGTATGTTTATAGAGTCTTATAGAGATGTAGAGACATTCATAGAAAGTGTTACCGAAATCATATTAAATCAGCTTATTCACCTCATATGTGTCAATTTTATACGGACAATTTAAGCAAAAAAATGGAATTCGATTTAAAAAAAAAAAACCTAGAGTTGTAAACATGTTGAATTGTTCGTAGTGACCTTGTTCTGTTTTAAAGATACATTTACATAAAAAAATAATGATAATAATAACTGTGATACTCAATATTGGCAAAAGTATTGGCTCATCTGCCTTCACATGCATACAACATAAAATGACTAGCATCCCATTACAGCAAAGTTTATGAGTGTGTTTTTGAAAAATTTTGACCAACATTTTTCCAGACAGGGGGCGCCGAGTGGTCCAGCGGTCTAAAGCCCTGCCACTATGAGCAGGAGGTCGCAGGTTCGAACCCCCACTCATGCAGCTTTGCCATCTAACTGCCGGCGCTCAGAGGGAGCAAAATTGTCTCTGCTCCCTCCGGGTGGGTAGATGGCGCTCTCTCACCACATCACTCCTAGGGTGATGATCATAGCACAGGGCAACTGTGAGCTGATGTATCAGAACCGAGTCGCTGCGCTTTCCTCCGAGTGTAAGCGCTGTGATGCTGCTCTGCAATGCTGCATCAGCAGCAGCTCGAAAAGAAGTGGTGGCTGACTTCACATGTATCGGAGGAGGCATGTGTTAGTCTTCACCCTTCTGGTGTGTTGGGGCATCACTAGTGACAGGGGGCGTCCTAATGAGTGGCCGTGTAAATTAGGGAGAAAATGGGAAAAATGAGGTCAGGACTCTATGCAGGCCAGTCAAGTTCTTCCACACTAAGCACACTCATCAATGTCAATGTCAATGCTGGGTGATCTGCAATTGACCGGTGCACTATAGATCACTAAAATAGGGACCCTAGTGTCTTCAGTCCTTAAAATTAAAACTCAAAAGTGTAAAGGTTGCGATATTACTCAAGGTTTACTTTCTTAAAATGGGAGGGGGATTTTTTTATGAAAATGGCTAAACAAAATAGTTTAACTCTTAAAATATTAAGAAACATGAAGATAGCAAAACGAAAACGGAATTATATTAATATATTAAATATATTTTTCCTAAGAAAAAATCTATTTGAAAAACGAAAATAAAGTAAGAAAGAACTAGAAAAGATATATAGTGTGGTTTCTCCTTTTATACCTCAAAAAATATAAATTTTCCTAATGTAAAGGCAAACTTTTTTTTACTGTTCCTTTCTTTCTAAACAATAAAAATGTTGGTTGTGATAATAAATTCTATCCTAGCTTTTTTGGATCTATGAAGCTTAAATATTAAAAAGTATTGGAATCTGTATCAATATCAGCAATACTGGCCCTGCATTTACTTGGTATCGGATCGATACCAAAATTCCCAGTGTCGCCCACCTCTACTGCAGAGGCAAGTGGATGCACCAAAGCGCCCATTGTAAAGAGTGCTGGGCAAAAATCGCAAAATTACTGTACTTGGAAAGCAGTGGGAGAGCGGAGGTGTGCTATTAATCAAGAGTTAGTACTCTTTATCATGTTTTACTACAACGTAAAGTCCATTTTATACCAGAGTTCTCCTTTAAGTCTTGAAAGATGCACTGTTACACAGAGTTTGTATGAAATTTAAACTTCAAATCATGCTGCATCCAAAATGCAGATTATATTCATATATAAATATATTTAAAAAATAATCAATAAATGTTGGCACAGTCCTGGAAGTCTGACACGGGAAGCTGCTTATACATGCAAGCTGGAAGGTGTGATCTTAATTGCACAAGAGGTGTTGAAGAATTGATAGGGGAGGTGTTAAATACATGCGCATAGGTTACATGTAGAAACACGCTGGTACTGGGAAAACTGGTTTTAGGGTGATCGTTTGCAGGAACATGGCTTACAGGTATAAGATATCATTAAGTTGTAGCCAGACATTTGGAACAAATGTATCTACATGGGCGGGGAGAGTTTCTAAAGAGAGAGAGAAAGAGAGAGAGAGAGAGAGAAAGAGAGAGAGAGAGAGAGAGAGAGAGAACTCTGCCATTCTCACACACTCCCCTTGGCTTCTGGCCCCACTATTTGCAATCATTCCCCCTTCTTTCCCCTTTCTACCTTCTATTATCTACTGAACCATATACAATATATATTTTTATAACACTCGACTGCCTGGTCTCAGTGTTGTAGGCTATAAGAGCAAGTTACAATTTTACATGTTCACGTTATCCTGGTTTTGGAACTGCAGTGTTAACTCTTGCATTTCTGCACAATTAAACTGTTCTTGTGTAATCAATTAAAGCTCCACTAGGTAGGATTGAGATTTTGTGCTCGTGGGCTCCCCCTACAGTTGCAGAATGTAATAAATGTTTCAGGCGGATTAGTTTCTCTTTCTCGTTTTCTGGCTTTCACAGACATATTCGGTCTCTTTTCAGCTTCTGCCAGAGTGTCTGTATGTTAGTTTGTAAAGAATGAACCAGTAGTCCTTGTAGAACTGTTAGAACTAAAGGTCGGAAAGCAGGTTGCAGTTCTCACGAGTGTTGTTCGCGGCCGCCTCAGAAAACTTACAGAGTCTGGTTTGAGCTCGGAGGAGCTCCGGCACAGACACGAGAGAACCGCTATTCCTCCTATTACACCTCAATGCAGCACTGCAGTGAGTTTCAAGCTGTAATTTTACTTATTTAAAAAGATCAAAAATCAAGGAAATCCTACCTAGTGCTGCTTTAAGAAATTAAACAATAAATTAAATCGTCATTCAGCCGTGGGTTGGGTTTGTTAGTTTGAACTGGCACAGAAAATTAACCAACAAAAAACTCTACTTTGGTGAAGCAGAAAAGAGATAAAGAAAGAGAGTGAGAAAGGAGGAAGTGCCAGAGAGAGAGAGAAAGAGAGAGAGAGCAATTTTTTAATTTGCCAAAAAGCAAAACCATTTCCCAATTAAACTTAAAATAAATTATTTCACTTAAATCATCATTTTTGTTTCAAACCAAAGATCATGACATCAGTCACCCTCAGTGTGTAGTCATTCCCCCTTCTTTATCCCTTTCTACTTTCAATTACCTGCTGAAGTATATTTTTATAACACTTTATTTAAGGCTATTCACATTTAGTTGTGTTTTTTCTAACGTAATTTAGTAAGTTTTAGGCTTCTGACTAAACAAAATAGGTAGATATGTAACTATACTGTACATACATATTTGATTGTTAGTTTGTACAGAGTCAAAGATTTGACTTGGCAAAAGTAAAATTAACAGATAATCCTTTATTAATCCCACAATGGGGAAATTTACAAAATGGGGAAATTTACACTTACAAAATTAAATGTAAAAACTATACTTTGGTAAAATAGAAGAGAAAGAGATAGAGAAAGAAGGGATAGCTATTGAGAGGGAGAGAGAGAGAGAGAGAGAGAGAGAGAGAGAGACAGACAGAAAGAAAGAAAGAGAGAAACAGAGAGAGAGAGTGAAAGAGTGAGAAAGAGAGACAGAAAGAGAGAGAGTCAGACAGAAAGAAAGAGAGAAATAGAGAGACAGAGTCGAAGAGTGAGAAAGAGAGAGACAGAAAGTGAGAGAGAGTCAGACAGAAAGAAAGAGAGAAATAGAGAGAGGGAGTGAAAGAGTGAGAAAGAGAGAGAGAGAGTCAGACAGAAAGAAAGAGAGAAAGAGAGAGACAGAACGAGAGAGAGAGAGTCAGACAGAAAGAAAGAGAGAAACAGAGAGAGAGTGAAAGAGTGAGAAAGAGAGAGAAAGAGAGAGAGAAAGAGAGAGAGAGGGTGAAAGACTGAGAAAGAGAGAGACAGAAAGAGAAAGAGAGAGTAAAAGAGAGAGAGAAATAGAGAGAGAGTGAAAGAGTGAGAGAGAGACAGAAAGAGAGAGAGAGTCAGACAAAGAAAGAGAGAAACAGATAGAGAGTGAAAGAGTGAGAAAGAGAGAGACAGAAAGAGAGAGTCAGACAGAAAGAAAGAGAGAAACAGAGAGAGTGTGAAAGAGTGAGAAAGAGAGAGAGTCAGACAGAAAGAAAGAGAGAAATAGAGAGAGAGAGAGTGAAAGAGTGAGAAAGAGAGAGACAGAAAGAGAGAGAGAGAGTCAGACAGAAAGAAAGAGAAAAACAGAGAGAGCGAGAGAGAGAGTGAAAGAGTGAGAAAGAGAGAGACAGAAAGAGAAAAAGAGAGTAAAAGAGAGAGAGACATCTCCCTGTGCTGTTTGTTCCTACATGGCAATGCTATGTCAGACACACACCTGCTGCAGACTTGTGGGCCTGGTGGTGAATTTAGATCAGGCAGCTTTATTGGACAGCAGACCTGTCCAGATGGGGCCTGTAAAGACCCAAACAAACCTGCACGGTCAGCCTCCATAAACTACCCAACGAGATTCACAGCGCAGACAGACCCAACCGGGGGAAAATAAACCCAGAATACCAACCACAAAAACCCCCTCCACAAAACCTCCAGCGCCCTCCCCACCGGCCCTGTGTGCCGGGAGGAGCGGCGGGGGCATGAACACGTGGCAGGAGAAAACAGGAGGCTGTAAATACTCGCATGTCTGTCACCATGACAGCCAGCAGGGCATTCTTAGGCAATCCCATGAGGCTCCAGTGCCAAGGGCTGGACCAGCCAACTGGCACACTGCTGCTGCTGCTGCTGCCTCTGACGACTGGTGTGCCTGGTCCGGTCACAACTTACAATCTGACAGCCTGAGTGGCTGGTTGGGAGGAGGGTGGGGTACGGGATTGGCTGTACATTTGTTCTTATACAGTACCAGTCACAAGTTTGGACACACCTACTCATTCAATGCTTTAATGTTTTACTTATTCATTTTTCCTACATTGTATATGAATATACAGAAACACATTAGAAATCATGTAGCAACTTAAAGGAGAACTATGGTGTAAAATGTACTTTTGTTGTAGTAAAACATGATTAAAAAGTTCTTACCTTTGATGAATAGCACACTTCCGTTCTCCCACAGCGTTCCAAGATCCAGAAATTTTAACAGTTTGTCCAAACACCCTTCAGACTGGGTGATACAGGGCATAACTTGCCTCAATAAATCGCTTTTTTCACTGTTATCCAGCTCAAAGTAGCTCCACACCTCCTTGCTAGAATCCAGAGAGCCCTGACATTTAAAACGAGGCATTAATAACTTAAAAAGTGCTCAAGAAGCTCATTAAAAACCTCTTTTTACATCCCACAAAGCTAGCATCATGTAGAGTCCGCATAGTGTAGCAGCTGTTGCCAGAAGTAATGGCGGCGCTCGGAGCTGAAGCTAGCACCATAGGATGTGAACAGTGGGTTTTAATAAGCTTCTTGTGCACTTTGTAAATTATTAATGCCTCGTTTTAAATGTCAGGGCTCTCCAGATTCTAGCAAGGAGGTGTGGAGCTACTTTGAGCTGGATAGCGGTGGAAAAAGCGATTTATCGGGGCAGATTATGCCCTGTGTCGCCCAGTCTGAAGAGTGTTTGGACAAACTGTTCAAATTTCTGGATTTTGTAAGTAAATATTTAAGTAAATCTGCAAATGTCAAAATATAATGAATAAAATCATAAAATTGGCCCTTTCATGAACTTCATTTTAAAATCAATATTAAAATACAATACAAAGCAAACAGTTCATGTCCTCCAATCTTTTAGTTTGATTATGTTTGTCTATTTTTTTATGACTATTTTCAAACATGCAGAATTTGGGTTGATTTCTGTTTCTGGATCTGGAATTATTAAGCGGATTAGAGAGAAAACAGGAAGCTTCTCCAAGTGTCCTGTAAAAGATTTAAAAAGCCCAAGAATGTAACATTTCAGAATGTAAATAAGTTATTTTACTGCAGAAAAAATGGGTTTTGTGTCACATATACCTGTAGACAAGGCCTTTTAAGGAGTTAACAGAGCATTAGTAGTAGCTTTAATCCTTTTGTATTTTTTTATGTATTTTGACAATGTATTTTTTGTATTCTTGAAGGGTTGTTGCATTTCTTATGCAAAGATTTCAACTACTTTCACTTCCAAAACTAATAAACTAGAGTCACTATAGGAAACAAAAGTTACAAATTGGATTGGCCATCGTAAGTAGCCTATAATAGGCCTACATCGTACAGTACAGCTACACTCTGTCTTTTCTTCCAGTTAAACCCAATTCTTCCTTGTTCCAGTCCTTCATCTAATCAGTCCAGCTCTCCCTGAAAGGCCGAGTTATTGAGTTTCCCTCCAGGACACTCTCTGTTCGGTTCTGTTCAGACAGGATCCTGCTCTGGTTCAGTTTTAGAAGGCCTCCAGGGTCTTTCAGCCAGAGATAGTGCAGTCAGGCAGTGATTGAAGTGGTCAGACACTAGGTCTTCTTTGTGGCGAGTGGTAACTTCAGCATGGCTGCTCTAGGTTAGCTGCCTCTGGCCAAGGCAAAAGCCTCTGAAATAAGCACCCGGCCTGAAACCTACGCTGAACCACACAATACCCCGACCGGCAAGCCTGAAATCTTACACCTATTTTTAGGCGCTCTGGAGTCAGATTAAGTCATTAAGTTTCCACATGCATTCAAACTTCACCAGGACTGGTATCTTTTTCACTAAACCCTACCCCTCTATCTCAAAACGATTCACAAAACCCTACCCCTCAATCTCAAAACATTTCACAAAACCCTACCCCTCTATCTCAAAACAATTCATAAAACCCTACCCCTCTATCTCAAAACATTTCACAAAACCCTACCCCTCTATCTCAAAACAATTCATAAAACCCTACCCCTCTATCTCAAAACAATTCATAAAACCCTACCCCTCTATCTCAAAACAATTCATAAAACCCTACCCCTCTATCTCAAAACAATTCATAAAACCCTACCCCTCTATCTCAAAAAGAATCACTAAACCCTACCCCTCTATCTCAAAACAATTCATAAAACCCTACCCCTCTATCTCAAAACAATTCATAAAACCCTACCCCTCTATCTCAAAAAGAATCACAAAACCCTACCCCTCAATCTCAAAACATTTCACAAAACCCTACCCCTCTATCTCAAAACAATTCATAAAACCCTACCCTTCTATCTCAAAAAGAATCACAAAACCCTACCCCTCTATCCAAACAAGAATCGGGCCACCCTACAGCTCTATCCTAATAAAAATAGGTGTACTCTACCCCTCTATCTCAACGGGTATTGGGGCCCCTAACAAGAACCACAACACTTGTTCGGATAGAAGGAAAAGTTGTTGTAATCCTTGTTGGGATAAAGTGGTATCTTTATCCCAACAAGGATTACAACAACTTTTCCTTCTATCCGAACAAGAATCTTGACTTGGGAATAGGGACACTAAGCATGAACACAGAAAAACAGAGAGCTAGTGCTAAGTGGTAGGGTAAGGGTTGAAATGGGTTGGAATTGGCTTGGGCCAATGAGTGACCAATGCAGGAAGCTGTTTGTCTTCCATTAGCCAAAATCTCCTCTGTATAGCTAACCGAACAGAACCAGGGTTTCAGGTGTCACCCTTGACCAAGCACGCAGTGGACTGTAGAGTTCAAGTTAGTGTCAAGCACAACAACAACACAGGGAGCAGCCAGGCAGCAGCTGAGATTGGTTGGAATTGGGCCGCCAAATTGCGCGCATGCAGATGGAGCGTCACAGCTGATCCTGGAGCAGCAGGCGTGCCCATGCCTGTCCCAAACAGCCACCTTCACTCAGAACAGCTGAGGCATGCCCCTCCACCTCCACCCCCTCCAAAATAAACTGGGTGTTACGCCCTGTCCCCTCGGGCCAAACGCAGCGAGTGCGGTGAGGAAGGTTTTGCGTAATTGGGTTTACTCATGAGCAATAAGTGAACTGCTAAATCAAACTGGGGCAGTGTCATAGCCTGGTGGTTAATCTTCATTAATTGCACATTACGGCAGAATTCAATGTGCACATCAACTCTCCTGTTTCAACCAGAACTGTCCGTCACCACAATAAATTATTGTGGTCTAAAACCAGGTGTTTCAGTTTTATTGTCCAACTCCTGTATCTGGGAAGTAAGCTGTTGCTTTGACTTGTTGGAAAATACAAAGAAGTACTAATCACTTGTACAGTGTTTGAGGCTATATTTAGCTATAAATATATTGTAAATATAATCTGGGTGTGCTCATATTTTGAAGCAGTGGTCATGTGCCAAGACTGTTTGTTTATTAAAGGTCTGCAGATTATTAGTTTTTCAAAGAAGTTAGGGTATCAGGAGGAGGAGATTATTAATTTAGCTATATAGGTAGATTGTATATATGTAAATACATGTTAATAAATTAACGAAAACAATGTCCTAAATATAGATGCAAGGTGTGTGTGTGTGTGAGAGAGGGACTGTGTCATGACATTCACTTGAACTTGTCCAGAGAGGCACGTAAACAGAGTGGACTCGGTACTGAGTGGCAAGACAGGGTGTGGTGTCAGCTGTGATATGACAGAACACATATACAAACACACACACACACACACACACACACAGCTTGCCTGACTGCACTAGTCTGGGTTAAAAAATGACAGACACTCATCACATCATTCCTAACCAAGCATGTGGCAAGTGCAAGGTCAAGACCCCGCAATGAAACCTGAGACCCTCAGCAGAAAACCTTCAGACCCCAACAGACCAGAGCAAATGAACACAGTCTCAATATCACTTTAATGAGAAAATTACTTGAAATTATCTGATCTGGAAGGAACACACACACATACGATGAAAGTCATACATAAATTCCATATACAGCTCTGGAAAAAAATGAAGAGACCACTTCAGTTCCTGAATCAGTTTCTCTGATTTCGCTATTTATAGGTTTATGTTTGAGTAAAATAAACGTTGTTGTTTTATTCTATAAACTACAGACGCTCTGACTTTGGTGAATTGCTATTTTAAGAGCGCAGCTACCTTGACATGTACATCACTTCTCAACAGAGGAAACTGACCTGGTCATTTACACTGTGAAGATGAAAGTGGGAATGTTCTTTTTGTAAACTTTGGCTTTGTGCACTATTGCCTTAGTCTTTGTCTGCGTAACAATGGGGGTGTATGTGTGCTGGGTACATGCGGTAAAGCAATGAATGTCTGTCTAGATTATATTCAGTCGGTGGTGCAACTGTGTTTTCTGTTGCCAAGATACCAATACGCCAGTAATGTACCTGAACACACCTTATTTCCATACCATCACGTCCACAGCGCTGCGTAGAATAATCTTAGAAGCACTGTTGCTAATTAAACAATGCTGGCGGAAGATGTGAAAATAGACTGTTAGCGGGGTGTAAGATAGCAATGAGCATCACAACGTGGCTTGCACAGGGTGTAAGTCCCACAGGAAGTTGACTAAAAGTGAAGGAAAGAAATATCCAGACTGATAAAGTAGAGTAGAATTTACAGGATTCTACTTAAATACAGTATTGAGTAGTTTTGCAGCATTGAAATAAATTTAGTTTAATAAAATTTCCATACTGCATTTAGCAGAAAATGGAAGCAAAGCTAATCTCCCTGTAACAGATCAGTAAAGCATCGTAATGATTTTTAAGCTGTTATTTTTAATTAAAATTGCTACACAATCTCGCTTTAAGAGCCCAAAAGGATTTTCTTTCCTTTTACTCTTTCAGTTAAAAAAAACTGAGTTTAGTTCTGTCCTGAAAATCTATAACATTCATGGAAAACAACTTCAAATATTCTCTTGAAGAAGCCTGTCAGTGAATACAGTCATTGATTCAGCCCCTCTTTCTTTCAGGTCTCCCAAGTTGAAGATAAAGGTGCATTCTGGGAATAAGGATCCACAGGAATGCGGCCCTAACCCCTGCATACGCTATTCACTCCTCCAGTGGAGCTTCCAAAGCCTCTTTTGATGTCCAGTCTAATGCAGACTAACAGCTGCACGGCTCTCATGAAAGCCCTTTGCTTTTCTTTTTAGGGGAGCGGGAGAAAGAGCGACTGATCGGAAGCCTGGCAGCAGCAGGATGAATACAGCACTGCCTGAATTGCTTTGCTGAATGATTTGCTTGCGAGGGAAAGAGAGAGAGAGAGAGAGAGAGAGAGAGAGAAACAGAAAGAGAGAGAGATAGATTGGCAGCCTTACATGGATTAGACACACAACACATAATGCGTGTGAGAAATCGATTTACATTCTAAAAGGTTCTTTGTGCACATTTGCACTATGCCCATTATTAACTGTGCTGGTGGCTGTAAGAACCTAAAGCTCTGTTTTTCCCATTTTCGGGTTTAAAATCTAGGAAAACTGTGGTTTGGTAAAGCTAAAGCTAGTGAATGTGTGAATTTGGGTGGTTGAATCTCTTTATGTAGGCTCACTGGCAAAGACAGGGAAGGGGCAGGGGGGGTAACCACCCCCTAGTGCCCCAAAAGTAAAAAAAAAAACGAAGCTAAAGTGCCCTCTAGAGTGGTAGAAAGAGACAAAGTGCCTCCAAATAGTGCCGTTCTTGTAGGGAAAATGTCAAAGGGCCAGATAGGGTAACCCTTCTCGCAATAAATTAATAAATTATGATGATCAACAATGATTATTAACTGCAATCGTGGCTGTAAGAACCTGAAGCTCAGTTTTTCCCCTTTCCGGGTTTAAAACCTAGGAAAACACTAGTTTGGTAACGCTAAAGCTAGTGGATGTGTGAATTTAGGTGTTTGAAGTTCGTTATGTAGGCCCACTGGCAAACACAAGGGAGGGGCAGGGGGAGTAACCACCCCCCAGTGCCCCCATGGTTAAAAAAGCGAATCTAAAGTGCCCTCTAGAGTGGTAAAAAGGAGACAAAGTGCCTCTTATTAGTGCCTTTCTTGTGGGGAAAATGTCAAAGGGCCAGATAGGGTAGCCTTTCTTGCAATAAATTAATTAATTATTATGATGACCATTATTAACTGTGCTTATAGCTGTAAGAACCTAAAGCTCTGTTTTTTGTTTCTTTTTCGGGTTTAAAACCTAGGAAAACTGTGGTTTGGTAAAGATAAATCTAGTTAATGTGTGAATTTGGGTGTTTGAATCTCTTTATGTAGGCTCACTGGCAAACACAAGAGAGGGGCAGGGGGTACCACCACCCCCTCAGCACCCCTATGGTTGAAAAATGGTTAAAAAAAAGCTAAAATGCTCTCTACGGTTGTAAAAAGGAGACAAAGTGCCTCTTATTAGTGCCCTTCTTGTTTGGGAAAAAGTAACAGAGGGCTTGATAGGGACCTGCTTCTTGTAATAAATTATGAAAATCACCATTATTAACTGTGCTTATGGCTGTAAGACCCTGAATCTCAGTTTTTTTGTTCCTTTTTGGGGTTTAAAACCAAGACAAACTGTAGTTTGGTAAAGCTAAGGCTAGTGAATGTGTGAATTTGGGTAGGTAAAGCTACACAAGGGGGGTGCAGGGGGGGGGTAACCACCCCCCGGTGCCCCCATGGTTAAAAAGGCGAAACTAAAGTGCCCTCTAGAGTGGTAAAAATGAGACAAAGTGCCTCTTACTAGTGCCCTTGTTGTGGGGAAAATGTCAGAGGGCCTGATAGGGAACCAGTTCTTGCAAAAAAATAATAAAGTATGATTATCATCATAAGATATAGGGTAAGATGTAGGGAAAATGTCATAGAGAGCCTAAAAGGGTATGCCTCCTTGCAATAAATTAATTAATTATTATGATTACCATTATTAACTGTGCTTATAGCTGTAAGACCGTGCTCTGTTTTTTGTTTCTTTTTCCTGTTAAAAACCCTACGAAAACAGTGTGAATTTGGGTGGTTGAGGCTCTTTATGTAGGCTTACTGGCAAACACAAGGAAGGGGCAGAGGGGGCAACCACCCCCCCCAGTGCCCCATGATTAAAAAAGTGAAACTAAAGTGCCATTTAAAGTGGTAAAAATAGACAAAGTGCCTCTTATTAGTGCCCTTCTTGTGGGAAAAAGTGTCATAGAGGGCCAGATAGGGTAACACTTCTTGCAATAAATTAATAAATTATGATGGTTAACAATGATTATTAACTGCACTCGTGGCTGTAAGAACCTAAAGCTCAGTTTTTCCCCTTTCCGGGTTTAAAACCTAGAAAAACTGTGAATTGGTGAAGCCAAAGCTAGTGAATGTGTGAATTTGTGTGGTTGAAGTTCTTTATGTAGGCCCACTGGCAAACACAAGGGAGGGGCAGGGGGGGCAACCACTTCCCAGTGCCCCTATGGTTGAAAAAGCGAAGCTAAAGTGACCTCTACATTAGTAAAAAAAAAAAACAAAGTGCCTCTTATTAGTGCCCTTCTTGTGGGGAAAATGTTATAGAGGGCCTAATAGGGTACCCCACCTTGCAATAAATTAAAAAAGTATGATATTTACCATTATTAACTGTGCTTATAGCTGTAAGACCTAGGAAAACTGTAGATTGGTAAAGCTAAAGCTAGTGAATGTGTGAATTTGGGTGGTTGAGGCTCTTTATGTAGGCTCACTGGCAAACACAAGGGAGGGGCAGGGGGGGTATGGAGGGCTACCACCCCCCCAGTTCCCCTATGGTTGAAAAAGCGAAGCTAAAGTGCCCTCTAGAGTGGTAAAAAGGAGACAAAGTGCTTCTTATTAGGGTCCTTCTTGTGGTACAAATGTCACAGAAATCTTGATAGGGACTTACTTATTGTAATAAATGAAGAAATTATAATGATGTCAACAAATTTTGATAACATATCTTAATGAGTGCCCATTTATGGGTGCCCTTCTGCCCTTCCAGTATTAAAGGATATGAAGGTTACCAGACTGTTAGCTAAGCTAGTGAAGCTCTCCACATAGGCTGACTTGTGGACTTAAGGGGGGCAGGGGGGGCAATTGCCTCCCAGATGCCCTCATGGTTGTAAAGATATTGCTAAAGTGCCCTCTAGAGTGACAAAAAAGAAACACAATGCCATATTGGTGCCATTTTATAAGAGAAAATGTGGTCACAATAAATTAATAAATAACTGGGCCTTATCAGCAGTTTAGCTCAGAGAACCGCTCCAACCGTTCGTTTGGGACCGGACCGAGACCACCTCCTCTAGTTGGTCTTGGTCCAGTTCTTTTGATCTGAACCCGAGAGCGATTACTGTTTCACACCTGCTCAATCGAACCGCACTAAAGTTACTAACAGACCAGAGTCCGTTTTAATCGGATCAAACACTGCTGGTGTGAATTATCAAGAAAAATATCTCTGCCTGATGCTCTCCATGTATTTTGTCAAAGTAATAGTTAATAAGTCATGTAATTAACTACTATCAATATTCTTATGCTTTCAACTCATATACACTCTAGTCTAACCATTAATAAATAAGATAATATTAGGTGTGAATATATTAAAAGTCTATACATTCAAAAATAAGTAAAAATAGATAGATAGAAAAAAAACAGGCACCAAAACATGATCAGTTCCAGGAAAATATAACAATTCTGCTTCCTTTTACATTTTAAATGATTAGATTTTTGTGCGGCCGTATGTGTTCTGGAGTAAAAGAGATCAGGGCTCATGTGTCTGTCTGATATAATTACTGTGTTATAAGACCTGAAAGAGGAACTGAAAACAAAAACGGAGACAAAAAAACACACCAAAACAGCCTAGAGTTCAAAGGGTTAAGGTAAGGGTAAGGTAGTCACCACAATAATTAGCATCTCTCTGGTGCTGCTCATAATCATAATTAAAGGCGTGGAGCTGTTTTTCTCTGTTAAGCTGCTTTTCGACCACTTTTGTAGTAAAAATTGCTATATAAATAAAATTTAATTTAATTCAATTTAATTAATTTACTGCAATTTAGCTGCAATGTCGCAAGTATACAAGATTTTAAGGTGGACTTGAGGGCAGCATTAGTTCCCTTCCCCCCCCAGCCGATTAGGTCCTCCCATGACCCAGCCTACCACTCGCTCTCCCCTGAGCCCTGAGCCGGTTACATAACTAATGTCCAATGACCTTCCCCCCCTCTTCCCATTCCTCGTCTTTATACACACACACACACACACACACACGCTGAGCTCTAAAATATTTCTTGTGAATAATACAGCAGGAGATTAGGCAGGCTCTGGGTCAGAACCCTCCCCTGCTGCGATTCTCTCTGTAGGTCTTTTTTAAAAGGTCTGGACTTTATCCTCGCTCCCTCAGTCTCCCGCACTCCTCTGCGTTGCATTAGATACACTGCTCAAAAAAATAAAGGGAACACTCAAATAACACATCCTATATCTGAATGAATGAAATATTCTCATTGAATACTTTGTTCTGTACAACGTTGAATGTGCTGACAACAAAATCACACAAAAATCATCAATGGAAATCAAATTTATTAACCAATGGAGCCACACACAAAATTAAAGTGAAAAAACACACTACAGGCTGATCCAACTTTAATGTAATGTCCTTAAAACAAGTCAAAATGAGGCTCAGTATTGTGTGTGGCCTCCACGTGCCTGTATGACCTCCC
Organism: Astyanax mexicanus; assembly: GCF_023375975.1. NCBI lineage: Eukaryota > Metazoa > Chordata > Actinopteri > Characiformes > Acestrorhamphidae > Astyanax > Astyanax mexicanus. Next base: position 39,968,247 of record NC_064422.1, on the reverse strand, counting down.
TACAACGCTTGGGCATGCTCCTGATGAGGTGGCGGATGGTCTCCTGAGGGATCTCCTCCCAGACCTGGACTAAAGCATCCGCCAACTCCTGGACAGTCTGTGGTGCAACGTGACGTTGGTGGATGGAGCGAGACATGATGTCCCAGATGTGCTCAATCGGATTCAGGTCTGGGGAACGGGCGGGCCAGTCCATAGCTTCAATGCCTTCATCTTGCAGGAACTGCTGACACACTCCAGCCACATGAGGTCTAGCATTGTCCTGCATTAGGAGGAACCCAGGGCCAACCGCACCAGCATATGGTCTCACAAGGGGTCTGAGGATCTCATCTCGGTACCTAATGGCAGTCAGGCTACCTCTGGTGAGCACATGGAGGGCTGTGTGGCCCTCCAAAGAAATGCCACCCCACACCATTACTGACCCACTGCCAAACCGGTCATGCTGAAGGATGTTGCAGGCAGCAGACCGCTCTCCACGGCGTCTCCAGACTCTGTCACGTCTGTCATGTGCTCAGTATGAACCTGCTTTCATCTGTGAAGAGCACAAGGCGCCAGTGGCGAATTTGCCAATCCTGGTGTTCTCTGGCAAATGCCAAGCGTCCTGCACGGTGTTGGGCTGTGAGCACAACCCCCATCTGTGGACGTCGGGCCCTCATACCATCCTCATGGAGTCGGTTTCTAACCGTTTGTGCAGACACATGCACATTTGTGGCCTGCTGGAGGTCATTTTGCAGGGCTCTGGCAGTGCTCCTCCTGTTCCTTCTTGCACAAAGGCGGAGGTAGCGGTCCTGCTGCTGGGTTGTTGCCCTCCTACGGCCTCCTCCACGTCTCCTGGTGTACTGGCCTGTCCCCTGGTAGCGCCTCCAGCCTCTGGACACTACGCTGACAGACACAGCAAACCTTCTTGCCACAGCTCGCATTGATGTGCCATCCTGGATGAGCTGCACTACCTGAGCCACTTGTGTGGGTTGTAGAGTCCGTCTCATGCTACCACGAGTGTGAAAGCACCACCAACATTCAAAACTGACCAAAACATCAGCCAGACAGCATAGGTTCTGAGAAGTGGTCTGTGGTCCCCACCTGCAGAACCACTCCTTTATTGAGTGTGTCTTGCTAATTGCCAATAATTTCCACCTGTTGTCTATTCCATTTGCACAACAGCAGGTGAAATTGATTGTCAATCAGTGTTGCTTCCTAAGTGGACAGTTTAATTTCCCAGAAGTTTGATTTACTTGGAGTTATATTGTGTTATTTGAGTGTTCCCTTTATTTTTTTGAGCAGTGTACATAACAGAGCAAGGAGCCATGTCTGGAAGAGAAAAGCTGAGGCTGGGTTTAAATGAGAACTCTAGTGTAAAATGGACTTTTGGTGTAGTAAAACACTGGGTGACACAGTATATGATAAATCACTTTTTCCACCGTTATCCAGCAAAAAGCTCAAAGTAGCTCCAAAACCTCCTTGCTAGAATCCAGAGAGCCCTGACATTTAAAACGAGGTATTAATAACTTAAAAAATGCACTAGAACCTTATTAAAAACCTCTGTTTACATCCTATAAAGCTAGCTTCAGCTTCAGAGTGCCGCCATCATTGTACTGATAATGTCTCAGACATGTATATACATAAGACTCTGCCGGCTGCTCTGCTATGCATATACAGGTGTTGGACAATGAAACTGAAACACCTGTCATAATTTGTAGGAGTGTAGGAGGTTTCATGGATAAATTGGAGCAGCCTGGTGGCCAATCTTCATTAATTGCACATTATTGCACCAGTAAGAGCAGAGTGTGAAGGTTCAATTAGCAGGGTAAGAGCACAGTTCTGCTCTAAATATTGCAATGCACACAACATTATGGGCGACATACCAGAGTTTAAAAGAGGACAAATTTTTGGTGCTTGGTCTTGCCGGCGCATCTGTGAGCAAGACAGCAAGTCTCTGTGATGCATCAAGAGCCACGGTGTCCAGGGTAATGTCAGCATACCACCAAGAAGGACCAACCACATCCAACAGGATTAACTGTGGATGCTGTAAGAGAAAGCTGTCTGAAAGGGATGTTCGGGTGCTAACCCGGATTGCATCCAAAAAACATGAAACCACGGCTGATCAAATCACGCAGAATTCAATGTGCACCTTAACTCTACTGTTTCCACCAGAACTTAAATTTCAGTTTCATTGTCCAACCCCTGCACTTTGAGCTTTGAGCTGGATAACGGTCTAAAAAGCGATTTATCATTTATTATATCACTCAGTCTGAAGGGTGTTTGGAAAAATTGTTAAACTTTCTGGATCTCTGAAAGCTGTGGGAGAATGGAGGTGTGCTTTTAATCAAAAGTAAGTATTTTTTATCATGTTTTACTACAAAAAAAGTCAATTTTACACCATTTTATTCTCTTTTAAGCTGTAAACATTTAACGTTTTAATGTTTAACCGAACGTTTTAAGTTTTAATGAAGAAGGAGAGGGCATTACTGTATGTAGGGAGAGAGAAGAGAATAATAGTAATAGCAAATCCAGATGGCTAACCTTTGACATCTTGCATCGCTTTGTTCCTTTTTAGTAGTATTTGATTTGCCTAGGGAGTCGGCCTTTGAAGAGCATGAGTGTTTTTAATTCACGACCCGAAAGAGACAGAGCCAGCTTCGGCTGTTTATATACCTTATTGCTCTTTGAGAAGATACACAGTCTGTTATGATTCTGGAATTAGGATTGGTAATTATTCCTCATTCCAGAGGAAGCTGCAGCGCCGCTCAGCTCTCCAGGTTCAGTGTTTGACATTTAAAGTGCAGATATTTTTCTGCCTCGTTCCCACAGTGATTCACCGGACGGCTGCCGCTGCCACTGCCACTGCTGGAGCTCCAGAGCGGTGTGTGCGTCATCGGCAGGTTATTAAATCCCATTCTGAGATAATATTTATGAGAGGAGGTGTTTATATGGCCTGCGGCATCAGAGGGAGAGGAGGGAGCTGGAGGGGGTGCAGGTCAGAGCGGAGGTCTTCTTCTGTAGATGGAACCCATCTGGAGTGAAGATTCTCCAAAACCCAGATCCAGCCAAATCTACAAGCACAGCTCCAAAGATCTGCAACAGTGTGCAACAGACACTTGAGTTGCATCAGTACTGATGCTTATTGCTATCTTACACCCTGTTAACGGTTTATTTTCAAGACATATGTTTGCACCATTAAAATAATGTAAAATAGTGTTGGAGTTTAGGAATAAATCTACACTGATGCGAGTGGTGTTTTTGGAAGTAAGGTGTGTTCAGCTAAATTTCTGTTGTGTTTCTATATATTTAGGTGGTGGAAACAACAGGTGCTCCACTCACTGAAATAAACCTACACTGAAAAAAAATGCATTTGCTTTTTTTAAAGTAGCTTTAATTTCAGATAAATTTAAGTACCTTTACAATGGTTTCGAGACTTTTTAAACTTTTTAACTGAACTTCAGTCAATCCTTTCTTTTATTTAACTTTACTTATTTTATTTTTGCTGAATCAATCCTTTCTTTTGGTAAACTTTACTTAAATTCTGCATACAAAATGACCTAATTACAATTACTTCATTTATACAATATTACTCAAATAATTTATGATACATAATACACTATAATTCCTGAAATGTAAATATTTTTGGTTAAAACACACATATTACACTGTCAGGCAGTGTAATATGTGTGTTTTAACAAAAAATATATATTTCAAATTGAAATTTTTTTATATATATATTTTTTGTAATTAGGTAATATTGTATGCAGAAAATAAGTAAAGGTTACTAAAAAAAGGATTGATTCAGCAAAAATAAATGAAGTAAAGTTTACTAAAAGAAAGGATTGACTGAAGTTCAGTTCACTTATTTACTCTATGTAACATTTAAGTCTTGAAACTGAGTTAAAAATACTTACATTTATCTGAAATTAAATTTACTGTTAAAAACAGTACATTTAAGTTGCATTAAGGTGTAATGCATGTCTGTTAAGGCAGACATACTTCATTTTAATTACCTGACCCCCTCCCACAGTAAAAACAAGCATCATCTTCTGAGATGTTCAATATCTCTCTATTGGCTATGCTTACAATACTGTTCACTTTATAGCTAATTTATGTAAATAAATCATTTTGAGAATGAACGTTGGTTGAAATCCACACAGTATAAAACATAAACTAAAAAACCATGAGGTTTGAAAACTTAATTCATTTCAGGCAACGAATTACCTAAAATGATTTGAGTAGACTTTTTTACTACGGTTTACAGTTCACATGAGTCCAAAATACTTAAATACACTAACAATTACACTGTGAACACGGTTAGTACAAGTCTGAGATTTACTCAATTCTGTATAACAATGATTATGTGCATTATTCACACTCACTTTAAAAAATAATTTATGCTCAAGTTGTTTGAGTTATTAAACTCAAATGGTTTAAGGCAATCAGTTTCCTCAAATCGTTTGAGTTTATTTAACTTGTCAAGTTTTACAGTGTGGGATTTAGCATTATTCACCCTCTTGGTTCTTGGTTTTGGGTTGGAGGGTGAATAAGGGTCTCCACCACTGGGCCACCATAGTATGAGAGAACCTGAACACAAAACTATAACCTTGTCTCCTCCAGTGTTAATACAATACTGTGGGAATGGCTGTATCTGAAACGGGACTTTACCCTACAAAAGAGAATATGAAATAATAATAAAATAATAATAACATTCTGAACCGCAACTTCCCAAATGTCTTTAAAGTACAACATCGGGCCGAGCAGAGCGGGCCGCCCCTGACCGTACCAGATGGTACAAGTTATCACAGTTTACAATATTTGATTAGTCCAGCCAGCTCCTCTCCAAACAAGTCAGGAGAGATTTTTCATGCAGGGGATTATCATTATGAGCAACACACTCAGTATGCGCTTTATTTATGAACCCATGGGAGCTTTCTTATGGAAACTATTTTCCAGCTCAAGCTTTGCCAGCTGTGTGGCAGAGGGACTGGGCACTGGAAAGCCCCAGGCTGATCTGAGCTCAGGGTTTGTGGTTTTTCCTATAATGATCATGGTTATGATTTGTGCAATAGTTAGTCCATGATTACTTTGAAAGAGATCAGGGAAAGCACCACAGCCGCAAGCAGCTCTCGTAGCTCGTATCCAATCAGAACGAAGGAGCTGTCTGAGAGATTTCACACACTTACACACTTCACGTCGCAACCTATACCTCGCCTTGTTTACAATATCAAAATATATTGCAATAAATTGAATTGTGATACTTATTGTACTGATTAAGATCATCAAGTTATTGCCAATTCAAAGCCCTACACTAAAAAAAAATATGCGTAAAATTTACAAAAAAAAAGTTTCGCAAAAGTAAATTTCATTTAATTTAAATTTAAGTAATTTCAACTCAGTTTCAAGACTTAAATGTTACATAGAGTAAATAAGTGAACTGAACTTCAGTCAATCTTTCATTTAGTATACTTTACTTAATTTATTTTTACTGAATCAATCCTTTCTTTTAGTAAACTTCTACATACTAAAAAGAATGTATTACATGTGTAATCCATGTGTTGAGGCAGTGTAATATGTGTGTTTTAACTAAAAATATTTAAATTTTAGGAATTATTATATATTATGTATCATAAATTATTTGAGTAATATTGTATAAATGAAGTATTTGTAATAAGGTAATATTGTATGCAGAAATTAAGTAAATGATACTAAAAGAAAGGATTGATTCAGTAAAAATAAATTAATTAAAGTTTACTAAAAGAAATAATTGATTCAGTAAAACTAAATGAAGTAAAGTTTACTAAAAGAAATAATTGATTCAGTAAAACTAAATGAAGTAAAGTTTACTAAAAGAAAGGATTGATTCAGTAAAAATAAATGAAGTAAAGTTTACTAAAAGAAAGGATTGATTCAGTAAAAATAAATGAAGTAAAGTTTACTAAAAGAAAGGATTGATTCAGTAAAAATAAATGAAGTAAAGTTTACTAAAAGAAAGGATTGATTCAGTAAAAATAAACGAAGTAAAGTTTACTAAAAGAAAGGATTGATTCAGTAAAAATAAATGAAGTAAAGTTTACTAAAAGAAAGGATTGACTGAAGTTCAGTTCACTTATTTACTCTATGTAACATTTAAGCCTTGAAACTGAGTTGAAGTTCCTTAAATTTATCTGAAATTAAATTTACTTTAAAAAAAGCAAATGCAGAAAGTTGTGAAACTTTTTAAAAGTAAATTCTACGCATCATTTTTTTTCAGTGTGGGCGGTGGAGTGGAGCTGGGCAGGGGGAGTGTACCGGTGTTTTATGATGTGCTGGACAGCGTGCTGGGATGACTGGGGCGCTGAATTCTGCCACAGCGGCGGACCAGTGCAACCCTGGTTCTCTGACTCCGTCCACATCAGCCAATAGTGATGTCACTTTTTGACGGTTCCACTAAAACTGGTTTTAAAACTAGTTCTTATAAGTCTGAACAGAACTGGTTCAAAAACCAGATTTCTATTGGTGGAAAAGCGCTATGAGAAATTCCACACACTTACACATTTCCTCCTGCCCCTGCCCCTGCACCATGCTTTTGCTTTGTTGCTGTTTGATGTTTTACGCTAAAGCTTCTGGGCACAGGCTCTCTTTTCCCATTGGCTCGTGCTCTTGATTTTGAATGATGGCGGCCAATTCCACGGCCTAACCCCAACCCCAACCCAAACAGAGAGCTCAGTGGCTGAGCCGGGCCACAGATACAGCTCAAGGTCAGCTGTGACACAAAGCCTGGAATATGAACCCAGAGGGCCTGGAGGATTTTTAAGCTTTACTGATAGCAGCAGCAGCAGCCATTACACCATCAGGGTCAGTCCACCCAACCCCCCTTTATGGCTCCACGCAGCCAGGCCTCGATATGACAAACGGCCCGAGTAACTGTTACGGCTCACCTCGCCCTGCGTGCACCCGGCCTGGCAAAGATAACAGACCTCAAGAGTTCAAAGCTGAAGTCCTGAAAGAAGACTCGGAAGAGCATAAAACTGGGTCAGGAGAGCAAGAAATATAAATAAGAAAAGGTCAAACGCATACAGTGTGCTTTGGTAGCTCAAACTGGTCAAAATAAATAATAATAATAAAGTCTGTAAGTTTTATGGATTTAAAGATTTAGAGACCTCTCTGGTGAGAATGTGTAACTGCACCAAGCAGGTGGAGGAGTAATTTAACCCTTAGATTTTACATCCAAAATCGCACCTTGTGTTCTCAGCTTAGTTACTCAGGAGTCCCTTCACACATACACATAATCCATATATGGTTAGAAAGGGCGGAACATACTCTGTCTAAAAATAGTAGTTACATCCCAGTGTGGTAAACCATTTGCAAGAAATCCTTTGAGAAAAACACCTAAAAAATAAGATCTTCTTCAAAGTTCCTTCCGTTATAACTCTATTTATTTGCTCAAAACATATAAAACACATAATTAGTTGTATTTAGATTCACTCTCAGGTCTCTGAGTAAATCACACGACGTCATCATCGCCACTGATTCCTCAAAGTGTTGAAAAAAATGGACTTTTCCCCACAACAATAAAAAATTATATGTGCAATTTGCTTTTCCCCAACCAATATTATTTACCTTTAGTGCTTCAAACATATTTATATGATGTTTAAAACCAAATAATATCAGTAAATGACAGTAAATGAAAAGTGTCCAAAAAAAAAAAGTGGAACTACTTCAAACTACATCAAACTAAAGCTAGGTATGGTGTGCGCACTTTATAAAGTTTTTATTTTACTTGCACATTTTTACTAAGTAGTTATTTTGCACTAAACATTTTTATTTATTTAGACTAAATTTTTTTTACATTTTTGTATATATTTTTTTGTGTGTTTACTAAATAAAAGTGTTTTTCTCATCATTTTGTGGAATAACTCTTGAACACAGTTTACGAAGGACAAGCTGTTATATTTTCTAACCCCATTGTGATTATTTTACATTCATTCTTTTATTTTATATAAAAAAATAATGATAAAAACATTTTAGCATTAAAATGATAAATGTTGATTATTTACAGCTCATCAATTAATTATCAGGATCTTTATGAGCTCAACCAAGGACATATTTTATGATGAATAAAATAAAAATGTTGGCATCACAACCTGAGTATCTAACCAGCCACCAGAACTTCTGTCAGGAATACCCAGGCAGGGAGACGAGGAGGCGGACACAAGTGCAGGTAGGGTGAAATCAATAAATAATAATTTAATAAATAAATATAAATAAACCAGGAAACGAGAAACAAGTAAACACTTAAACATAAAACAGGGAGAAATATACAAGGATCAAGGGAGTGAACTAAATAAATTAAACTAGATAAACAAATAACCAAAAACCAAAACAAACGAGAGAAACCAGAGAACAAACTAAACCAACAAGAGATAATAAATAGCAAAATAAACTGGGAGTAAATAAACAAAGAAACAAACGAGGGACTGAATAAATACAATACTAAACAAGGCAGGGATATATACAAGGAAAACTAACAAGAGGCTAAACTAGACAGGGAAAAACTAAACTAGACAAGAATAAATAAACTAAGCAGGGAACTAAAGGGAACAAGAAACAAGAAGATGTAAACAAGGAACTAGGGCTAGGGCTAAGGCTGAAATCACAAAGAGACACGGAGAGACAAACAACAGGGGTTAGTGCAAAGACCGACGAAGACAAAGTGGTAGACGAGGGCTATTTAAAGAAACAGGAAACACTATAATTAGAAACACCTGGGGAAGGGGCGGAGCAACAAATGAGAAACAGGTGGAAAAGTACTGAGACGGGAGACACAGGGGAGCACAGGTCACGTGGGGAAGACACACAGACACGAGACGAGACCAGGATGTGACAACTTCCCTAGTGAGAAAAAATATATACACAAATATATACACAAGTTGTACTTAAAATATATTAAAAGTGCTTTCATCAAATGTATGAAAGTAAACTTTGGTCATACTTTTCAAAAAGTACAATATAGTGTATTTAAAAAACATAGACTGTTATGAAGTACACTTTTAGTTTATTATAATTCAATATACTTCTAAAATAATTATTTCTTACAAATTTCTTACAATACTAGAAGTGTGCTTCTTACAAAAGACAAGAACAAGAAGCATATTTTTACTCTAATTTAAATAGATAAATAAACATATATTTACCATCCATTCTCAGTACATTCCTAATATACCTGGTGTATAATATAATAGTGATACAGTTGTAATACTCATTAAATATATTATAATATTACTGTAAGCATATTTCAAATATGGGGTTACATACATGAAGTAGTTTAAATGTTTAAATGCCACTTAAGTTAAGTATATTTAAAATAGTTCAATTTTAGTACAGTTAAATACACTTTAACTGTACAATTTAAGTAAGACTTTTCTACTATTTTTATACTGTAATTAAAGTATATGTACAAAAAAAGTTCAATTTCAGCACTCTTTAAATATACTGATTAATAACAATGTGGCTTCAAGAACACTTTATTTAGTGCACTGTAGCATAATAATGCTTAGTATCCTTTAATGTACTATTTTTCACTAGGGTTATTACACAGTAATAAAGCATAAAACCCAGGCAGGGTTAGCACAGCTGGTGAAAGCCCCGTATTTGAGCTTTATTCAGGAGTCCGGCATTCCTGCTCCAGGAGAAGGGTATGTCTGTCTGGACTCTGGACCCCACTGCCCACCCTGACTGACCCTCATAACGCTGATCCTGACTCATGAGCGCTATTGTCGGCACTTGTTATACCTTGTCTAGACAGCCCTCCATATGTATGAAGGTGGAAAACAGGCAGTGGGCCGCAGTAAACCACGGCCTTCACTTAAACTCATCAAACTAAAGCTAGGTATGGTGTGCGCACTTTATAAAGTTTTTATTTTACTTGCACATTTTTACTAAGTAGTTATTTTGCACTAAACATTTTTATTTATCTAGACTAAATTTTTTTTACATTTTTGTATATATTTTTTTTGTGTGTTTACTAAATAAAAGTGTTTTTCTCATCATTTTGTGGAATAACTCTTGAACACAGTTTACGAAGGACAAGCTGTTATATTTTCTAACCCCATTGTGATTATTTTACATTCATTCTTTTATTTTATATAAAAAAAATAATGATAAAAACATTTTAGCATTAAAAGGATAAATGTTGATTATTTACAGCTCATCAATTAATTATCAGGATCTTTATAAGCTCAACCAAGGACATATTTTATGATGAATAAAACAAAAATGTTGGCATCACAACCTGAGTATCTAACCAGCCACCAGAACTTCTGTCAGGAATACCCAGGCAGGGAGACGAGGAGGCGGACACAAGTGCAGGTAGGGTGAAATCAATAAATAATAATTTAATAAATAAATATAAATAAACCAGGAAACGAGAAACAAGTAAACACTTAAACATAAAACAGGGAGAAATATACAAGGATCAAGGGAGTGAACTAAATAAATTAAACTAGATAAACAAATAACCAAAAACCAAAACAAACGAGAGAAACCAGAGAACAAACTAAACCAACAAGAGATAATAAATAGCAAAATAAACTGGGAGTAAATAAACAAAGAAACAAACGAGGGACTGAATAAATACAATACTAAACAAGGCAGGGATATATACAAGGAAAACTAACAAGAGGCTAAACTAGACAGGGAAAAACTAAACTAGACAAGAATAAATAAACTAAGCAGGGAACTAAAGGGAACAAGAAACAAGAAGATGTAAACAAGGAACTAGGGCTAGGGCTAAGGCTGAAATCACAAAGAGACACGGAGAGACAAACAACAGGGGTTAGTGCAAAGACCGACGAAGACAAAGTGGTAGACGAGGGCTATTTAAAGAAACAGGAAACACTATAATTAGAAACACCTGGGGAAGGGGCGGAGCAACAAATGAGAAACAGGTGGAAAAGTACTGAGACGGGAGACACAGGGGAGCACAGGTCACGTGGGGAAGACACACAGACACGAGACGAGACCAGGATGTGACAACTTCCCTAGTGAGAAAAAATATATACACAAATATATACACAAGTTGTACTTAAAATATATTAAAAGTGCTTTCATCAAATGTATGAAAGTAAACTTTGGTCATACTTTTCAAAAAGTACAATATGGTGTATTTAAAAAACATAGACTGTTATGAAGTACACTTTTAGTTTATTATAATTCAATATACTTCTAAAATAATTATTTCTTACAAATTTACTTTTGTACATTTTTAGCAAAGTGTGTTAAAAACAAATGTTACAGTAGTTCACTTAAGGTACAATGTATCATTACTTTTTTAAAAAGTAAATTAAATTACTACATGGTTAAATGTTTTAAACATATATTTAGGTATTACATTAATATAACTGTTAAAATGCATTTCAATGCTTTGTAATTATATTTAGGAAAATATAAATATGAATATAAGTAAATATTTATTTATATAAAAACACAAAATTTGAAAGTAAAATTGTAATACACTAAAAATTGTTGTACAGTATATTAAAATACATTTGTATGCCCAATGAAGTATACTAGAAGTGTGCTTCTTACAAAAGACAAGAACAAGAAGCATATTTTTACTCTAATTTAAATAGATAAATAAACATATATTTACCATCCATTCTCAGTACATTCCTAATATACCTGGTGTATAATATAATAGAGATACAGTTGTAATACTCATTAAATATATTATAATATTACTGTAAGCATATTTCAAATATGGGGTTACATACATGAAGTAGTTTAAATGTTTAAATGCCACTTAAGTTAAGTATATTTAAAATAGTTCAATTTTAGTACAGTTAAATACACTTTAACTGTACAATTTAAGTAAGACTTTTCTACTATTTTTATACTGTAATTAAAGTATATGTACAAAAAAAAGTTCAATTTCAACACTCTTTAAATATACTGATTAGCATAATAATGCTTAGTATACTTTAATGTACTATTTTTCACTAGGGTTATTACACAGTAATAAAGCATAAAACCCAGGCAGGGTTAGCACAGCTGGTGAAAGCCCCGTATTTGAGCTTTATTCAGCAGTCCGTCATTCCTGCTCCAGGAGAAGGGTATGTCTGTCTGGACTCTGGACCCCACTGCCCACCCTGACTGACCCTCATAACGCTGATCCTGACTCATGAGCGCTATTGTCGGCACTTGTTATACCTTGTCTAGACAGCCCTCCATATGTATGAAGGTGGAAAAACATGCAGTGGGCCACGGCCTTCACTTAAACTCATCAAACTAAAGCTAGGTATGGTGTGCGCACTTTATAAAGTTTTTATTTTACTTGCACATTTTTACTAAGTAGTTATTTTGCACTAAACATTTTTTATTTATTTAGACTAATTTTTTTTTACATTTTTGTATATAGTTTTTTTGTGTGTTTACTAAATAAAAGTGTTTTTCTCATCATTTTGTGGAATAACTCTTGAACACAGTTTACGAAGGACAAGCTGTTATATTTTCTAACCCCATTGTGATTATTTTACATTCATTCTTTTATTTTATATAAAAAAAATAATGATAAAAACATTTTAGCATTAAAAGGATAAATGTTGATTATTTACAGCTCATCAATTAATTATCAGGATCTTTATAAGCTCAACCAAGGACATATTTTATGATGAATAAAACAAAAATGTTGGCATCACAACCTGAGTATCTAACCAGCCACCAGAACTTCTGTCAGGAATACCCAGGCAGGGAGACGAGGAGGCGGACACAAGTGCAGGTAGGGTGAAATCAATAAATAATAATTTAATAAATAAATATAAATAAACCAGGAAACGAGAAACAAGTAAACACTTAAACATAAAACAGGGAGAAATATACAAGGATCAAGGGAGTGAACTAAATAAATTAAACTAGATAAACAAATAACCAAAAACCAAAACAAACGAGAGAAACCAGAGAACAAACTAAACCAACAAGAGATAATAAATAGCAAAATAAACTGGGAGTAAATAAACAAAGAAACAAACGAGGGACTGAATAAATACAATACTAAACAAGGCAGGGATATATACAAGGAAAACTAACAAGAGGCTAAACTAGACAGGGAAAAACTAAACTAGACAAGAATAAATAAACTAAGCAGGGAACTAAAGGGAACAAGAAACAAGAAGATGTAAACAAGGAACTAGGGCTAGGGCTAAGGCTGAAATCACAAAGAGACACGGAGAGACAAACAACAGGGGTTAGTGCAAAGACCGACGAAGACAAAGTGGTAGACGAGGGCTATTTAAAGAAACAGGAAACACTATAATTAGAAACACCTGGGGAAGGGGCGGAGCAACAAATGAGAAACAGGTGGAAAAGTACTGAGACGGGAGACACAGGGGAGCACAGGTCACGTGGGGAAGACACACAGACACGAGACGAGACCAGGATGTGACAACTTCCCTAGTGAGAAAAAATATATACACAAATATATACACAAGTTGTACTTAAAATATATTAAAAGTGCTTTCATCAAATGTATGAAAGTAAACTTTGGTCATACTTTTCAAAAAGTACAATATAGTGTATTTAAAAAACATAGACTGTTATGAAGTACACTTTTAGTTTATTATAATTCAGTATACTTCTAAAATAATTATTTCTTACAAATTTACTTTTGTACATTTTTAGCAAAGTGTGTTAAAAACAAATGTTACAGTAGTTCACTTAAGGTACAATGTATCATTACTTTTTTAAAATGTAAATTAAATTACTATGTTGGTTAAATGTTTTAAACATATATTTAGGTATTACATTAATATAACTGTTAAAATGCATTTCAATGCTTTGTAATTATATTTAGGAAAATATAAATATGAATATAAGTAAATATTTATTTATATAAAAACACAAAATTTGAAAGTAAAATTGTAATACACTAAAAATTGTTGTACAGTATATTAAAATACATTTGTATGCCCAATGAAGTATACTAGAAGTGTGCTTCTTACAAAAGACAAGAACAAGAAGCATATTTTTACTCTAATTTAAATAGATAAATAAACATATATTTACCATCCATTCTCAGTACATTCCTAATATACCTGGTGTATAATATAATAGTGATACAGTTGTAATACTCATTAAATATATTATAATATTACTGTAAGCATATTTCAAATATGGGGTTACATACATGAAGTAGTTTAAATGTTTAAATGCCACTTAAGTTAAGTATATTTAAAATAGTTCAATTTTAGTACAGTTAAATACACTTTAACTGTACAATTTAAGTAAGACTTTTCTACTATTTTTATACTGTAATTAAAGTATATGTACAAAAAAAAGTTCAATTTCAACACTCTTTAAATATACTGATTAGCATAATAATGCTTAGTATACTTTAATGTACTATTTTTCACTAGGGTTATTACACAGTAATAAAGCATAAAACCCAGGCAGGGTTAGCACAGCTGGTGAAAGCCCCGTATTTGAGCTTTATTCAGCAGTCCGGCATTCCTGCTCCAGGAGAAGGGTATGTCTGTCTGGACTCTGGACCCCACTGCCCACCCTGACTGACCCTCATAACGCTGATCCTGACTCATGAACGCCATTGTCGGCACTTGTTATACCTTGTCTAGACAGCCCTCCATATGTATGAAGGTGGAAAAACATGCAGTGGGCCACGGCCTTCACTTAAACTCATTACCATGTGATCTGTCTGTCTGTGTCGGCCAGTGTGTTGACAGGCTAAATAGTTGGCATGTAGATTATATTCATGGTCATTTAGATTTGAAAGCTAAATATTACTTTAATTTTACATTTAAAAAAGCTGCTGGCGCTCAGAGGGAGCAAATTTTGGCCCTTATCCCTCCGGGTGGGTAGATGGCGCTCTTTCCCCACATCACTTCTAGGGTGAAGTTGATCAGCGCAGGGCATCTGTGCGCTGATGTATCGGAACCGAGTCGCTGCCCTTTCCACCGAGTGTTAGTGCTGTGATGCTACTCAGTAATGCTGCATCAGCAGCAGCTCGAAAAAAAGCGGTGGCTGACTTCACGTGTATCAATGGAAGCATGTGCTAGTCTTCACCCTCCTGGTGTGTTGGGGCATTGCTAGTGATGGGAGAGTCCTAATGATGGGTTGGGTAACTGGCCGTGTAAATTGGGGAGAAAATAGGAACATTTTTAAATAAAATTATATATAAAAAAATACATTTAAAATATATACAACCCAATCAACTGTGGAGGCCTCGCCCAAGTTTCACCCAAGTCGCAAACTGATCCATAACTAAATGAATATACAGAAAATATACATTCACGGTAGTGTTTTCTTCTAGAAAATTAAGTATATTCCGGAAAATGACTGCAATTAAACTAACCTGTGGCAAATAACAGGCATGGGAAACATAAAAATCACATCTGAAACCAAAGAACAAGGAGAAAAGGGAAAAGAACTGTCTCAACAATCTCCTGACATCTTGATATTCCTTTGACAATGGTGCACAACATAATCAAGAAATTCACAACTAATCTTCCATGGACAGATGGAAAAGTAATTGTGAAAGGTTGCTAGCTGGCTACAGAGACATACCACTAGTGATTTTTGTTATGCTTGTTATGAAGAAACTGTCCACTGTGGTAATAAATATGTTATAATATTTTTTTGGTAGCTTGTGTCACCATCTTGCCAGTAATTGATCATATCCCACAGTTTAAATTGTGTGTCTCTAAAAAAATTTCCTGTGAAGGGCCATGTAGCCTGAACACTTCCTCCTACACCTCAAGACTAACAGGAATTGGGACCCCCTACCCCTAGGTGTGAACACCCAGAACAGTGGGGTAGGGCTAGGTGAAATGGGATTGGGCCTAAGAATTGAAACTGGGTTAGAATGGAACCAATCCTTCAAAAAATGTCTGGAGAAAATTTTAGCTGGGTTAGTTTGACTAGCTTCTACTGTAGAGGTTAACCAATGTTTTAAAACCAGTTTTGCTCCCTGTTTAAAAGCACGGCATTCTCTGTATAAATTATTTAAAATATTTTTTTCTCTGTAATAAAGTCACGCATGTCGCTCATTATTTAAAGGGGTCACTTATTTACAATACAATGTTTGCAGCTAATAATGCAACAAAATAAATATTCTCAGCTAAAGACTTAAAAAGACTCACGCCCCAGAGACTCAAGACTTGAAGCTTTTTGTATCATCGCTGGTCCCAATCATCCCTGAGGAGATTCCATAATTTGCAGCAAGTACCAAATCTAGCAATCTCTGGCATTTGACCTTATGACATACCAGCATGAAACTAGTGTAAGCGTGAACAGCCAGAGGCCTGACTCTACAAAGAAGTCGTGGAAGAGCATCTTCAAATTAAGGGTTCTTTAGGAGGAACTGGATTCAAAATTTTATGTACTTGACCATTCAAATTTTATTCACCTTACTTTACAAGACAACAAAGATGGGGCCATATTTCTTTACTTTTAAGATTTATTTAGTTTGGATCTAGGTCAGATTGTGGTCCAATCGCTCGACTAACTTCTGTCTCAAACCACGTTTTCCTAACACCCCAATTACCAAGTATAATATGGGAATTGGCTCATACTTCATTTGCCAACTCTCCGGTTGCCAAGTACAACCTGTAATCTTCCCAATTCGGCATGGCTGATGCTTATCTGATGCTGCCATACATCAGCGGAGTTGGGCTGATATCTTATTCCATCTGGGTCATTTGAATAACGAAGTTTTGAACACAATACAAAAAGACTGGAGTGTTGTGGAGCTCTATATAACTTGAATACCCTGCTTTCCAAAGAAGAGGAGCTGCCTCTGTGATTAAAGGAGCTACATTTAAAACATCAACCCGAACATCCATACATCTGCTCCGACCATCCTACCATCCTTGGTGCATTTATATCTTAACAGCGTGGCGCTTTGTGCATCTCAGCAAAGGATGTTCTAATCAAGAGTGACTTACTGTATAAGGTTTTTCCTATTACAGAGTTGGGCCAATGTAGTGTTAGGAGTCTTTCCCAAGGAATCCTATTAGCACAGTAGGACTGCATCCAGTCACCCAGATCTGGAATTGAACCCCAGTCTCTCATATGGTAGCTCACTGGCAAGCAGTGGTGTTATCCACTGCACCACATTAACCATAGGCTTATCTAGGGATGTGCATGCATCTTTTCAACAAGACAACATGCTAAACAACACATTTTTTAAGGTAAAAACATTTTAAAGAGTTTTTAAACAAAATTAAAAATGCAACAATGATTGGTAGATTGTCCAGATATGTAATGAAAGATCATCATTTTAGTGTGGGAGGTTTCATGGCTAAATCGGAGCAGCCTGGTGGTTAATCTTCATTATTTGCACATTATTGCACCAGTAAGAGCAGAGTGTGAAGGTTCAATTAGCAGGGTAAGAGCACAGTTCTGCTCTAAATATTGAAATGCACACAACATTATGGGCGACATACCAGAGTTCAAAAGAGGACAAATTGTTGGTGCACGTCTTGCTGGAGCATCTGTGACCAAGACAGCAAGTCTTTGTGATGTATCAAGAGCCACGGTATCCAGGGTAATGTCAGCATACCACCAAGAAGTACCAACCACATCCAACAGGATTAACTGTGGACGCTGTAAGAGGAAGCTGTCTGAAAGGGATGTTCGGGTGCTAACACGGATTGTATCCAAAAAAACATAAAACCACGGCTGATCAAATCACGGCAGAATTCAATGTGCACCTCAACTCTCCTGTTTCCACCAGAACTGTCCGTCACCAAAATAAATTATTGTGGTCTAAAACCAGGTGTTTCAGTTTCATTGTTCAATCCCTGTATGTAAAAGAAATAAGATTTTCATAAGCTCTTGTGACCTTTTGTAGTCAACAGTGTAGTCAGCATATGCCAACAAGGTCCAAGTGTCATCCACTGTTTGTACTCATCTCTTTTTTCTCTTTTTTAATCGGAGGTAATGATGAAGTGGGGAACAGGGGGATTATAAAGATGGAGAGCTGGAAAGCAGGACAGTGTGTTCTTTCTCCAGCGTGGCTCCCGGATGTACAAAAGATTCGCCAGTCCTGCTCAGATCACCGCATACACCCTTAGCCTTTTTCCTCAACATCATGGGGACTAAAACACACAAATGACCACACCGTGGAGAGACGACACGCATACTCTACTCTGGCCCGCAAACACACACAAACATACACACACACACACACACACACTCACACACAGCTGAAGCATCAATACACAAAGAGAGCCTCTGAGATGGAGCAGGGCGGCTCCCACAAAGCCCCGGGAACAGAGCTGTGATTCATCCCCTTATCGCCTTCCAGGGGCACATGAATGGGGAGCTTCAGAGGAGCGGGGATTCTGGGTAATCTGAGTCGCTGCAGTTTATCTGTGGGGTTAGCGGTGGTGGGGGGGTTCTCAGAGTGGACTCAGGAGACGCAGGGCTCGCAGTATGGAGGTCAGGACCGGGCTCTTTGGGGGGAAGCTGGCCATCGCTGGGGTTGACAGCTGCAGATGAAACTGTCACTCACCCCGCTGGGCTGCAGATGTTTACAGACACAGGAAGTAACCCAGAGAGTGTGGTGGGGGGAGGGGGGGATGATGGGGCATGGAGGGGCTAGTGAACTCATCTCTCAGCAAACGGAAACACGGGAGAGTGAGGGGATTAAGGAAACTGAGCGCGACAAAAAACAAAACCTAAATCAACAACCTCCATGCAGAGCACATGGTCGCAATACTCTAAAAAAGTGCTGAAAGAAAGAAAGAAGTAGAACTACTTCACTACTGTACTTAAGTATTAAAATGCTGTATCTGTATCTACTGGAGATTTTTTTTTTACTTCACTACTGTACTTAATCACTAAAATGCTGTATCTGTATCTACTTGAGTATTATTTTTACTTAAGTACTAAAATGCTGTATCTGAATCTACTGGAGTATTAATTGATTTTACTTGACTAATGTACTTAAGTACTAAAATGCTGTATCTCTGCTCTAATGGAGTATTAGTGATGTTTCTTCAATACTGTACTTGAGTACTTCAATGCCGTATTTGTATCTACTGGAGTATTAATTGATTTTACTTCACTACTGTACTTAGGTACTAAAATTCTGTATCTGTTCTCTACTGGAGTATTATTTTTACTTCACTACTGTATTTACTTCTTAATGTGATGCATTGTTACTTGTTATAATTATGAAAATGTTAGGAGTCATTCTAAACCCACACTGTCACTAAAGCCAGAGTTGTAGAGGATCTGCACTGTCTCACCTGGTTTGATGAAGCTTCTCATCATTGAGTGAATCAATAAGATCAAACTAATCTTACAGAAAGACTTCGCTGTTTCCGTTCTGCTACTAATAACTATATAGTACTGTACAACACAGTGCTGCACTTTTACTTTTAGTAGTTCAGTGCTACATTTTACAATAAACTACTGGCAATACTTAAGTACAAACAAATATTTAGTACATCTACTTAAGTGTGGAGCTCAAAGAACACTTCATCTTCTACTCAAGTCACTTTTTTGATAGATCACTTAGAGTTCTTTTACTCAAGTCTTGGTCTCTAGTACTTTATGCATGTCTGCTTTACAGTGCATGCTATCAACAAACAATTCAAGGAATTGGGATGAATTCCAGTAAAGGACATAAAAAAGGACAAGGGTGCAAGCCTAAGCTGAATAACTGTGACCTCTGATCCATCTGAATAGCTGATAGAACCATATGAGCATGGGGAATTTCAGTAAAATTTAAATGTGTCAATAATAATAAACCTGTATGATTTTTACTGGCAAGAAATGGAAAAAATGGCTTCAGGGTTTGTGAAGCGTGTGAAGTAGATATGTTGTGCTGTACTGAGCAGAATATTTTTCCAGGTCATGAAAGGGGAGGAGCTCTAAATATCTCTCTCTGGGTCAGGCATTTTTAAGGCACTTTTATAGTGAATATTGGTGCTACACAATGCAAAAACCACATACAAACACACAAAAACAGCATGTAGACACAATAAAATATTACAATGGGGGGTCGTATCATGAGTGCCCATCTATAAGTGCCCTTCCAGGACAAAAAGGTGCACCACTATCTTCACCCACTGGTCTCCCACCTCCAGGAATGAGCTCCACTCCTGCTCTCGCTTTTACTTTCATCAGGCAAAGATATACAAAAAATCTCTTTCTTCAAAGTTGTTGAGTGATGGAGAAAGGAGAGGTGGAGATGAGGCGGGTGCTGAAGGATGGGCAGTCAGGATCTCAAGAGGAGATGTCTTCCTGTCTCTCTGAAGGTGACGAGCAGCGGGGGGTGCTGGAGGGGCTTTTGCTGATAACAGCCCAGGAAAGAGGAAGGGTTGTGATAATCGAGAGATTGGGGAGCTGCTTGAAGTGGGGAGCTGTTTCATGTGTTCATCATCTATTTATCTCCTGAATTCTTTGCTCATCCTTCATGAACATATTTGTGGTCACTGTGGAGCTGAATAGCACTGTGGGTTTACTCAGCACATTCATGTCTGGACCAGTACTGTAAAAATTAGCTTTTCTGTTTTTCTTTTCCTCTCAAAAGGACAGTTTTGGTTACATTTGGTTCAGTCCCATTTCTCATTTGCGCCCTACCCCTAGTTTTTGCGTGTTACTCATCCCAATAAAAACAAAGTTATAAGTGGAAGGGGTTGAAATATCCCCACCAAGAAATAAGACAGTGCTTTAGGAACTTAAAACTCATTACAATATAAAAAATAAATAAAAAACACAGTTTCTTTGCAGCTACTAGTGGTGCTCTGTAGGTGAGTCTGTTGTGATGCTGTTGTGATGTTCAAATTTTCCCATTCCACCTTAAATTATGCAGCAGTTTGGACACTGAGTGGTCCAGCTGGCTAATCGCTGTCACTATGATCTTTAGATTGTTGGTTCGAATCCTGGGCATGCAGCTTGCATCAGCTGCCAGAGCCCTGAGAGAGCACAATTTGGCCTTGCTCTTTCTGTCTCCGGGAGGGTACAGTAGATGGCGCTCTTGATGATCACTCCTAGGGTGATGTCAATCAGCACAAGGCGTCTGTGAGCTAATGTATGTTTTTTTGGTTTCAGAGTTAAAAAATTTATTATAATCATTATCCTACATACCTGATTTCTTGGTGATAAGAAGCTGAGGTTAGTTAATTACTAGTTAGCTTGTTGTTCAAATTTTCCCATTCCACCTTAAATTATGCAGCAGTTGGGGCACTGAGTGGTCCAGCGGGCTAGTCGCTTTCACTACGATCTTTAGATTGCTGGTCCGAATCCTGGTCATGCAGCTTGCATCAGCTGCCAGAGCCCTGAGAGAGCACAATTTGGCCTTGCTCTCTCTGGGAGGGTACTATAGATGCCGCTCTTGATGATCACTCCTAGGGTGATGTCGATCAGCACAAGGCGTCTGTGAGCTAATGTATGTTTTTTTTGGTTTCAGAGTTATAAAATGTATTATATTCATTATCCTACATCCCTGATTCCTTGGTGGGAGGGAGCTGAGGTTAGATATTTGCTAGTTTCTTGTTTGAATTGTCCCATTTCACCTTAACTTATGCAACAACGTCTGCACCATTTAAGGTGGAACAGGCCATGCAGCTGGGTAGATATTGAGACAGACTACTAGCAATTTTTAATGCTTGTTATGAAGAAAAGGGTTTAAATGCACTAAAACTTAATTAAACTAACATAAAGCAATGATTATAATAATTTTAGCAAAACAAATATTACATTTATGTGTTTCTTTGGTTACAGAGTAATAAAATATATTATATTTATTATTATCCATCCCAGATTCCTTGGTGAGAGGGAGCTGAGGTTAGCTATTCGCTAGTTAGCTTCTTGTTTTAATTTTTCCATTCCACCTTAAATTATGCAACAGCTTTAGGTATTAGCATGTAAGTGATTCACCATTTAAGGTGGTAATCAGAAATTCATCTAGCAATTTTAAATGCTTGTTAATAAGAAAAAAGTAAATATACATTGAACTACATTAAACTTAGATAAAGCAATCTTTATAGTAATATTGGCAAAAATATATATATTACATTTTTTATTTGTTTTTTTTGGTTACAGAGTTATAATATTCATTATATGTATTATCATCCATCCCTGATTCTTTGGTGAGAGGGAGCCGAGGTTAGCTATTCGCTAGTTAGCTTCTTGTTCAAATTGTTCCATTACACCTTAAATTATGCAACAGCTTTAGGTATTAGAATGTAACTGCTTCACCATTTAAGGTGGAATGGGAAATTCATCTAGCAATTTTAAATGCTTGTTAAGAAGAACAGAGTCAAAATACATTAAAACTACATTAAACTAAGATAAAGCAAAGAAAATATTACATTTGTGGGTTTCTCCTTGTGATTTCTTCTGATCCTTATAAGAGTTTGGAGCATTCCTCTGAAAATTCTCAGTTGGGAGGCCATGTAGCTCTAACACAAGATTTGGGATACCCTACCCTAGTCAAAACAGAGGAGTAGGGATAAGTGGTAGGGGCAAGGAGTGAAATGGGATTGGGCGTTTGAAATAGAAGAGGAAAAAATAATGAGCTTGGAAGTCAAATACTACTACTACTGCTATTACTACAGCTGGCCTTGCAGCAGTTATGGTATCACTTGCACAATCCCTTTGAAATGCTGCATTCCACAAAAAATAGGAAGATTGTCGTCACACCCTACGTCAGCTGTTTAACTTTTTCACCTGCATATTACAGACAGGAAACTGTTTTCCCCTCAAGCTCTGTTGAAATCCATAACAGCTAGCAGATGGCCCCAAAGTATGTTTGAGTGCTTTCAAAGTTATTGCTGGCGCTGCTGTAAAATTTTATGAAACGTCACGAAACTGCAATGACGATATCTCTATGCACTCAACGAGAGAAATAATAAGGAATAAAAGAGAAGGGTGGATAACACTAATGTTAAGTTATTATTATTTTAGAGTTGAAAAGAACATACACAGTGTAACATAAAGCTTGTACAAAAAAACTAAACTATACAGCTCTGAAAAAAATTAAAAGACCAGTTTTTAGTTTTTGATTCAGTTTCTCTGATTTTGCTATTTATAGGTTTATGTTTGAGTAAAATGAACATTGTTGTTTTATTCTATAAACTACAGACAACATTTCTCCCAAATTCCAAATAATAATATTGTCATTTAGAGCATTTACTTGCAGAAAATGAGAAATGACTGAAATAACAAAACATATGCAGAACTTTCAGACCTTAAATAATGCAAAGAAAACAAGTTCATATTCATAAAGTTTTAAGAGTTCAGAAATCAATATTTGGTGGAATAACCCTGGATTTTAAATCAGTTTTCATGGATCTTGGCATCATGTTCCCCTCCACCAGTCTTACACAATGCTTTTGGATAACTTTATGTCACTCCTGGTGCAAAAATCCTGGCTTGTGATCATCTATCTTCCTCTTTATTATATTCCAGAGGTTTTCAATTTGGTAAAATCAAAGAAACATCATTTTGAAAGGGCTCTTTTATTTTTTCCAAAACTATATAAACAGGGGTTGGACAATGAAACTGAAACACCTCTCATTTTAGTGTGGGAGGTTATTGCATTATTGCACCAGTAAGAGCAGAGTGTGAAGGTTTAATTAGCAGAGTAAGAGCACAGATCTGCTCAAAATATTGCAATGCACACAACATTATGGGTGACATACCAGAGTTCAAAAGAGGACAAATTGTTGGGGCACGTCTTGCTGGCGCATCTGTGACCATGACAGCAAGTCTTTGTGATGTATCAAGAGTCACGGTATCCAGGGTAATGTCAGCATACCACCAAGAAGGACCAACCACATCCAACAGGATTAACTGTGGACGCTGTAAGAGGAAGCTGTCTGAAAGGGATATTCGGGTGCTAACCCGGATTGTATCCAAAAAACATAAAACCACGGCTGATCAAATCACGTCAGAATTCAATGTGCACCTCAACTCTCCTGTTTCCACCAGAACTGTCCGTCACCACAATAAATTATTGTGGTCTAAAACCAGGTGTTTCAGTTTCATTGTCCAACCGCTGTATATGGATAAATTCTATTGCTTTACTGTAGCTAAACCAAGTAGCCAAGCCTCATTCCAGGTCTACAACTCCTAGTGTTTCATTTTTAGAGCTTAGAGAGGCTGGTCCAATAAAACAACTTCACTGGATGTAACAGAAGTATTTCAGCAGAAAGGATTGGAGGTGGGGTGTGTGTGTGTGGGGGGGGGGGGTTGAATAGATGGCCTATGGCCATATTTCACGGCATTTTTCTTCCTCTCCGTTCTCCTCTCGCCCCTAATTGGGGCTGCATCAGTCAAAATGATGGAGCAGCCCAGCAGTCATGGTCCCAGTAAGTCACTTTTAAACTCAGGAATGTGAGGGTCAGAATCATTTCCAGATGTGGAGGGGCTTTCAGAAGTGGAACTGGCATCGCTCGTAAATTAGGTTTGCTTTACAGGCGTTGTAATGGGTATAGGTTATCGCTTTGATTTGATCCAGCCACTGCAGACAATGCGCTCTCTCAGCACCACATCTTTTAGTCACACTGCTGAGAGGAGCTGCAGCATCCTGGGCCTTTTAACACAGCGGGGGTTTCAGAAAGAGACCCTCTCAGCTGTCCCTCGGCCTGCGGGGCACAAACCTCCGCCACGCTTATCTGCCCTCCATAGTTTAATATACAAGCGCTGCGGTGTTAACTTAACTCAGAAATGAGTTACTGGGCTGATCAAAAGCTCAAAAAAGAGTTATTTACAAGAATATAAGTTTAAAATTAGAAGAAGAGAACAATCAAAAGTGGCATTAAAAAGTATTTGCTTTTTTTCCATACTTATATTTTTCAGATTATCAAACAAACTTTAATATCAGGCAAAAAAAACTGAGTAAATATAAAAAAAAAAAAACACTTTTTTTATTCAAACAAATCTTTCCCTGTGTGAAAAAGCTTTTGCCCCCAAAAACTAATAATTTGGTTGTTCCACCTTTGGAAGCAACAACTGTAATCAAGCTTTAACAACTGGCAACTGGCTAGTTTTTCACATCTCTGTGGAGGAGTTTTGTTCCACTCTTCTTCTTTACAGAATTGTTTTAATTCAGACACATCAGAGGGTTTTCAAGCATCAACAGCCTGTTTAAGATCATGTTGTTCTGGCTTCTTTTGTAACCTCCTGGATGAGTTGTCCATGCCCTTCTGGAGTAATTTCAGTAGGCTGGTCACTCTTGGGAAGGTTCACCAGTGTTCCATGTCTTTCCTTTCTTCAAACCATCACTGATTGTGCCCACAGTGTGGGCAGTGTGCCAAGTCCTGCTGGACAATGAAATCCGCATCTCCATAAAAGTTGTCAGCAGAGGAAAGCATGAAGTGCTGTAAGATTTTGTGGGAAAACAAAACTGCACTGACTTTAGACTTGATAATAAAACACAGTGGATCAACACCAGCAGATGACATGTCTCTCCAAACAATCACTGATCATTAGTAAATTTTACATTTAATTTGGGAGCAGAGTCTGGAGGAAGAGTGGAAAGACACACAGTCCAAACTGCTCAAGGTCTAGTGTGAAGTTGATGTGATCAACAATCAGTGATGGTTTGGAGAGTCATGTCTCTACATCTGCTGGTGTTGGTCCACTGTGTTCTATCAAGCCTCCATGCTTCCCTCTGCTGACAACTTTTATGGAGATGCGGACTTTATTTTCCAGCAGGACTTGGCACACTGCCCACATTACTGCCACAAGTACCAATTGGTCTTTTATAATCATCAACAATAAAAGAAATACACGCTTAAAATAAATCACTCTGTGTGTAATACATCTATATAATATATATGTAAGAAACTAACCAGGTTTATTAATCCAAATCACAAGGCAAAAAACTAAGTCAAAAAACAGGCAAAAGTCCAAAAAACAGAAAGAAAATCGTAGAAGCAAAAGATAAAAAAAAACAGGAAAACAGTAATAATAATCTGAATGTTTGATAAGACACAGTTGTGGCAATATCTGGCAACTAGGCAATGCATGAGTCCCAATATATATATATATATATATATATATATATATATATATATATATATATATATATATACAGTGCCCTCCATAATTATTGGCACCCCTGGTTAAGATGTGTTCTTTAGCTTCTCATAAATTGAGTTTTGTTCAAAATAATATAGGACCACGATGGAAAAAAAGAGTAAAATACAACCTTTAACTCAAGTGAATTTATTCAGTAGGAAAAAAATCCCACATTAAGAAATAATTATTTAACATCAAATCATGTGTGCCACAATTATTAGCACCCCTGATGTTAATACTTTGTACAACCCCCCTTTTGCCAACAAAACAGCACCTAATCTTCTCCTGTAATGTTTCACAAGATGGGAGAATACAGAAAGAGGGATCTTTGACCATTCCTCTTTGCACATTCTCTCTAAATCATCCAACGACCTGGGTCCTCTCCTCTGCACTCTCCTCTTCAGCTCACCCCACAGGTTTTCAATGGGGTTGAGGTCTGGGGACTGAGATGGCCATGGGAGGAGCTTGATTCTGTGTGCGGTGAACCATTTCTGTGTAGATTTGGCCACATGTTTAGGGTCATTATCTTGCTGAAAGACCCAGTGACGACCCATCTTCAGCTTTCGGGCAGAAGCCACCAGATTTTGTTTTAAAATGTCCTGGTATTTTAGAGCATTCATGATGCCATGCACCCTAACAAGGTTCCCAGGGCCTTTAGAAGAGAAACAGGCCCACAGCATCACTGATCCCCCGCCGTATTTCACAGTGGGCATGAGGTGCTTTTCTGCATACTCAGCTCTTGTGTTACGCCAGACCCACTTAGAGCATTTGTTGCCAAAAAGCTCTATCTTTGTTTCATCTGACCAAAGCACACAGTCCCAGTTGAAGTCATAGTACCGCTTAGCAAACTCCAAACGTTTGCATTTATGATTGTGAGTGAGAAATGGTTTCTTCCGTGCATGCCTCCCAAACAGCTTGTTGGCATGTAGATAGCGCCTGATGGTTGTTTTGGAGACTTTGTGACCCCAAGAAGCTACCATTTGTTGCAATTCTGTAACAGTGAGCTTTGGAGAACTTTTTATTTCTCTTATCATCCTCCTCACTGTGCGTGGTGGCAAAATAAACTTGCGTCCTCGTCCAGGCTTGTTTACCACTGTTCCAGTTGTTTTAAACTTCTTAATAATTCCTCTGACAGTAGATATGGACAGGTGTAGGCGAGTAGCGATTTTCTTGTAGCCATTGCCTGACTTGTGAAGGTCAACACACATCTGCCTCACTTGAATGGTATGTTCCTTTGTCTTTCCCATGTTGAAGATAAATGGCCTCTGTGTCACGTCATATTTATACCCCAGGGAAACAGGAAGTTGTGAATTACTAATTAAATGTTCCTAAATACTCTGATCAACTTCGTAAACTACTGTAGAAGTGACAGAAATACTTTTATTAAATGTATTTCCTAAGAATTGTTAGGGGTGCCAATAATTGTGGAACAGGTGACTTTATGAAGAATAATTATTTCTTAGTCAGGGATTTTATTTCCCCCTTAAAATTTACTTGAGTTAAAGGTTGGACTTTACTTTTTTTTCCCATCGTGGTCCTATATTATTTTGAACAAAACTCAATTTATGAGAAGCTAAAGAACCTTAACCAGGGGTGCCAATAATTATGGAGGGCACTGTATATATATATATATATATATATATATATATATATATATATATATATAGTCCTGCTGATGGGTGATTTCCCACAGGTGTGTGGAAGGGGGAGGAGTCAGCCTCTAATACTCGATAGATAGATAGATAGATAGATAGATAGATAGATAGATAGATAGATAGATAGATAGATAGATAGATAGATAGATAGATAGATAGATAGATAGATAGATAGATAGATAGATAGATAGATAGATAGATAGATAGATAGATACTTTATTGATCCCCGAAGGGAACTAGTATATTAAAAACAGTATTTAGTCCCCTCCCAACTCAGGAATATTACTGTTCACAATTTAAAGAGAACCTTTTAGGGACTGCTGCTTTAAAAACAACCAGAGGTGGACCCAAAAAATAGTCCACAAACCAAACAATTTATATAATGCGGCCACTGATCTCGATGATAACCTTTAGAGAAATATGACATATGAAGCAATATCTCTCTCTCTTCTTTTCCTGTCCCAGGTGAGACTGTGACCTCTCCGCTGGCAGGCGGCGTGCTGCGTTTGGCATTCAGGGGCTGCCGTCCAGCTCCCAGCGCTCAGATAACAGTCCGGCAGCCCCGGGACACACCGTAGCGGGCCGCCTGCACCGTCGGGGTTATAATGACTGTGGAGCTGATGAGCCGAAACACACAGAAACACACAAGAACCCACTGAGAGGAGGCCTGGTCTCACCTTACAGCAGCATCACCCATGTTTCCATATACATTACCTGTAAGGTAATTTTATCGTCACATACATTTTTCTTCTGGATGTATGAGTATATATATTTATAACATTATATGAAATATAAATGTTTATATGTACATACAGTATTTCTTTAAGTACCTTTAAGTAAGTCAGTGTACGAAAGCCAAAAAAGAGAATTTTCATTTAAAAAAATATCCAAATCTTCTTTATATATATATATATATAACATACAGTATATATCTTCATATATACACGGCATGTGTAAGGCATTAGTCCTTAAGATTTTTTCTTTTATATATATATATCATATTTGCAACCATACCTATTTTTATAGGAAAGACATGTATATGATTTACATTAAATTAGTCAAAACTTTGGACATGCATTGAATTCTGTGTTTTTTTATTATTATTATTTTTAAATGTTCTGCATTGTAAATTAATACTGAAGGAAAAACATGACAGTTTTTCACATCTTGGCTGGATTTTCTCAGTTTCTCAGCTTTATGAGGTAGAGTGACCTGGAATTCAGGCTTTCAGTTAACAGCTGTGCTAAACTTGCCAAGAGTTAATTCACTGATAAAAATTGAATTTCTTGCCTCTTAATAATGCGTTTGAGAGCATCAGTTGTAAAGTTGAGAGTTGGTATACAGTGAATAGCTCTATTTGAGTAATGTTCTAATCCATATTATTAGAAGCAGGAACTACTCAACAAAGTAAAGAAAAAAAAAGACTAAGAAATTAAGCTCTACTTTAAAAGTATCCTCAAGTGCAGTCGCAAAAACTTTATGATGAAACTGGCTCTCATCAGAGTTTCCTCTGTTGCACAGGACAATCCATATCATGGCAAGAACTACTAAATTAAAGTAAAGAAAAATAATTCTAAAAAAAAAAAAAAAAATGAAGGTGTCAATCTGAAGAATTTTAAGACGATGTGATGAAACTGGCTCTCATCAGGACTCAGGAACCAGCTTTTAACACTTTTAAGTTACTACATGATTCCTTATGTGTTTCTTCATAGTCTGGATGACTTCACTATTCATTATAAATAACTAAATAAAATAACTGAATAAGACAGTTTGTACAAACTTTTGACTGGTACTCTATCTGTACCTACTGTATATTACCCCCTGCCTCAGGCAGCTCCGGGCCCTGCAGCCCCCCTACAGCGCGGCCCCTGAGCTGCACACACTGATGGGCCTGATTACTCCGCTCTGATGACCAGAGCCCGACCATGAAGAAGAATGCAGGAACAAAGCAGCCATGGGCAAACAAGCCGAAATGGCTCATGAAGATGTAGAGATTGTTTGGGTTTGCTGTGTTTTTCCTCCTGCTGCTCCATTGTCTAATCAACGCTATCTGCAGCGGCATGTGCAGCTAGTGCTGTGTGTCAGCTTTCTGGAAAGAAATGATCTTTTGTCTGCGCATATTTTCTAAACGAGAGCTCTTAACCATCAGCATGAAAGCATAATTAGCAGGAGTTCCATGAGACTGAGTGTGGTAAAAGCTTGAGGTTGTGTTTTTTAGGTCTTCACTCTAATGACGCGTGAGCACCCCTTAGTGGACAGGAGCAAAGGCCCTGAAGAAAAACAGAGTGGTGAAGTTTGTGAAAACATTTAAATTCTGTATATTTTTGCATAAATTTGATTTAAAAGTACAGTACAGACCTTTTCATTCAATGCGTTTTCTTTATTTTCATGACTCTTTACATTGTAGCTTCTCACTGAAGCATCAAACTATGAATGAACACATGTGGAGTTTTATGTACTTAACAAAAAAGAAAATGACCTGGCCTCCACAGTCACCGGACCTGAACCCAATCCAGATGGTTTGGGGTGAGCTGGAGCACAGAGTGAAGAAGGCAAAAGAGCAACAAGTGCTAATAAACACCTCTGGGAACTCCTTCCTTTAAGACTGTTGGAAAACTTTTCATTTCTGCTGCTAAACCTTGTGGAAAGCCTTCACAGAAGAGTTCAAGCTGTTAATTAAAGCTGCAAAGGGTGGGCTGACATCATATTAAACCCTATGGACTAACCCTTGTGTGGTGTTCGGGTCTGTGGGACCCCTTTTTCATTTTTCATCAATTGATACTAAAAAAAATATTTTTTCTAACTCAAACTCATTGGCATTGGCTCATTTTTTGTGAAGAACATATATCAAAACACATTTTCGATAAACACACACTGTACCCACCCCCCCCCACCCCCTCCCCCCACACACACACACACATTTATATTACATACAGTATGTTTGGCCAAGGGCTAATAAACATTGCTTCATTTGTACATTTGAAACTAAACAAATTTTCTACTCATATCTTGAGTTTAATTCATTTTCTTTTACATTTTATTAAAAAACTAATAAAAAAAAAAGAGTAGCACTTTTTGAAAGAAATGTAACATAAGAAAGGTAAAGGGCAAATATTAACCATGTAAGCTGTTTATATTGCTTGTAATTTAGGTGAAGCAAGCATGTGTAAAGCATTTTAATGTAAAATTGCTTAATTTTGCTGAATTAAATACAAGTAACAAAGTAAACGAGTAACAAAAATATGAACACCACACAAGGGTTAAGAATGGGATGTCACTTACATTTCTGGTAATATATTACTTTTAGGACTTTTTAGGTCAAAACTATTCAGAGATACTGAAAAATCTGAAGGGTTCACAAACTTCCAAGCACCACTGTACACATGCATGATGTTTCCAAAAACAGTAGGCAACACTTATTGGATCTGGGATGATGATTCTGGGTTATTAATTCACCCTTACATACACATTCATTGTTCTCTTTTCTTGAAAATTTTGCCTTTGTTTTCCAAAAATAGTTAATCCTGCTGAACTTTAATTAGTATAAGCTCACGTGGCATTGTATTAAAAGTGAGAGGAGTGCTTTCACTGTACAACTCCTTAAATATTTGGAAAATTTGCTTTACCCTAGCCTTGGCTTAAGTTACCCTCCTCTCATTTCTACTCAAATATTTATTTATTCATTTATTTATTTTTCTGTTTCTACTCCTCTAGCACCCTAGTGAAAAAAAACTAGATTAAAGTATACTAAGCATTATTATGCACTAAACAGTGCACTAAAGTGTTCTTGTAGCCACATTATTATTAATCAGTATATTTAAAGAGTGATAAAATGGAACAACTTTTTTTTTTTACTTATTATACTTTAATTACAGTATAAAAATAGTACAAAAGTCTTACTTAAATTGTGCTAAGTGTACTAAACTGTACTAAAATGGAACTACTTTAAATGTATTTAAGTAACATTTAAACACATATAAACTACTTCATATATGTACTGTAACCCCATATATTAAATATGCTTACAGTAAAATTATAATACATTTAAGGAGTATTACAACTGTCACTTTTACACACCAGGTATATTAGTAGAAATGTACTAAGAATTGATGTCAAATATATGTGATCTATATTTACATTAGAGTACAAATATGTTTCTTGTTCCTGTCTTTTGTAAGTAGCACACTTCTAGTATACTTCATTGGGTATAAAATATATATTTCAATATACTGTACTACAATTTTTAAAAAGTTACTTTACATTTTTTAAACTAGTAGTAGTATTTTAATTTACTTTTTTTTAATCATGATACATTGTACTTTAATTGAACTACTGTGACAGTTGTTTTTTAACAAACGTTGATAAAAATGCACAAAAGTATATTTGGAAATAATGTTTTTTTTGTAAAGTATATTGGATTACATTGATATACTAAATAATTAATTCATATACTAATTAATATTACTTTATAGGAGTCTGTTTATTTAAAATACACTATATTGTACTTTTTAAAAAAGTATTATTAAAGTTTACTTTCAAACATTTGATGAAAGCATATCAATGTACTTTTAATATATTTAAAGTATGTATATAAATCTGTATAATATATTTACAGCAGACATTTCACAATACGTTTTAAGTACAGTTAAGTTTAGTTTTTTTTCACCAGGGCAATGTATGTTTTCATCCACAGATTCTTCTACTCCGTGCTTTCCAGCAAGATGTTCTGCAGGCATGATGGTGCTGGTAGAGCCTATGACAGTTTTGGCACAGTTACAGACACGGTATTACAGGTACTAAATTAAGTTAGACATCACTATTTGGTGCCAAACTTGTACCAGTTTTGCTGCCAAGGCACGCATCACAATACAGGGGTTATGATACAATATATCACAATGTATTACAATACTGTACAACACAGTAAAAACACAGTAAAAAAAAAAAATCAAAATCTGAAACAAAGAAAAGTTTACTTTTTTTGTCAGTTTTATAGAGTCAGAACCAATATACTAGTGCATCTCAAAAAAAAATTATATTATTGAAAAGTTACTTTATTTCAGTAATTCAGTTCAAAATGTGAAACGCATGTATTATATAGATGTTTTACACACAGAGTGATCTATTATAAGTGTCTCAGAAAATTTGAATATTATATAAGACCAATTGGTACTTTTGTACCCAGTGTGAGCAGTGTGCCAAATCCTGCTGGAAAATTAAATCCGCAAGATTTTCCAGGAAAACACAGTGGACCAACACCAGCAGATGACATCACTGATTGGTGGAAACTTCACACTAGACCTCGAGCAGTTTGGACTGTGTGTCTCTCCACTCTTCCGCCAGACTCTGATCCCTTGATTTACAAATAAAATGTCAAATTTACTGATGATCAGTGATGGTTTGGAGAGACATGTCATCTGCTGGTGTTTCCAGCAGGACTTGGCACACTGCCCAGACTGCTAAAAGTACCAGTTGGTCTTATATAATATTCTAATTTTCTGAGACACAGATTTTTCATTTCATTCTGGGCACACAGCCATACATATTTTTACACACATATACACATACACACCAGATGAATTTAGAGTACCTGATCTCCATGTTTTAGGACTGTGGGAGGAAACCGATGTCCCACAGTCTAGAAAACCCACACAGACAAAGGGTCAACATGGAAACTCCACCCAAATAGGGACTTGAACCCAAGACTCCAGTTCTGGGAGGCAAACATGCAAACCACTAAGCTACCGTGCCACCCTAAACACATAAGCACTAGGGATGATGAGGTAACAGACCTGGATATATTGATGTTTCTGTTTCAATAATAGAAGGCTTAGTGTTTATAATAAAATCTCCAAACTCGCTTACAGTTCACTGCTAAAGCATCAAAAGGGAATAAGATGTTTAAAAATGTTGAAAAGTCTAAAACAACCAAGGAAGCAAACCAAAGCCATGTCCAAATAACCAAATAACAAGCCATTTTTTACAGTAAGATGGAACGCTGTAGTTCTGTTTTCTCACTTGGTACACAGTTACACAGTGTGACATTTTCAGACAAATGTTAGATACAGTATGGGTCACTTCAAAAGCTAAAATATACATTGGAACAAACTCTTCAAACCAATCACAGACATGAGAGTTCAAGGTCTGCAGCTTCTGAAATGAGAACGTTTGATTGCTTCTGTATTTCATTCATGTTCCAAGCAGTAAGGTTCTAAACACAATAGAGAGGATTATAAGTGTTGTTTCTGCTGTTTCTGTTTAATATGCTGAAGTTTTGCACAAATTCAGGGCAATTTGGAGAAAAATAAATCTTGGAAGAAAGTAGTGGGTTCCATTTAGTGCAGCTATAAGTTGACAGCCTGTAAGGCGTCTTTTTCTCAAACTACTACACACTCTAAGATATTTATCTTCTTGCACAGTTGTGTATCGGGGCCTCCCACTCCAGTTTGTGTCACTCTTCGAAGGGAGTAGTTAACAGCATGGTAAGATATTTTCAGTTTCTCTGCAATATCTTGCATTGAGATGCCTTCCTTTCTTAACACAACAATGGACTGATGGGTCTCTAAGGAAAATAGTTTCTTTTTTGCCATTTTTAGCCTGTAAGCAAGCCAACAACTGCTGACGCTTCAGATACTAAACTAACCTAGAATGTTGTGCTTTTTTTATGCTCACTTATTAGTATAATGTTTTTCAGCTGTGCATCACAATTAAGCAAGGGTATCCTAACAATTAACAATTAGTCCAATAACATCCTTAACTTCAAATGAGAATTGCTGATAATTGGACTATATGCAAAATAAGCATCTATACATAAATAGGCTTTATTACAAACATTTTATTCTTTAAAAAAACATCTGATGCACTAAAATAAATTGTGAAATGGAAAATATTATTTGTGAATTGCATGAAAATGTGTTTTTCTTTCAAAAAGAGGGAAATTTACAAGTGATCCTAAACTGAACAGTAGAGTGTATATGTTTTTATGTGCTGCATGTCTCTGTTCAGCAGCAGGTTCCTGCACTTGTTAAGGAATCCTATAAAGTTTAAAGTGAACCGCATCTGTCTGCAGACTGGCCACGTGCGTGTTTGCCAAAGGCTTGAACACTCTTATATAAACTCAGACTCACTGCAACACGACTGGGAACTCTGCGGAGCTGCAGATGAAACAGAGATAGCACTGAAACTCATTTGAGCAGCGTTGACTGATGTGGAAAATCGTGTTGTTTTTTTTCTTTCTTTCTTTTCTCCAAGATAGCCGATTCATTTCAATCTGTCTGGGCTGCGGCCAAACTATGCGGCATAAATAAAGACCTCCAGTAGATCACACTATCAGCACAATCACACAGAGAGAGAGAGAGAGAGAGAGAGAGAGCACATTTTAGCCGGAATTCTGGGGTTAGGCCAAACCATGTAAAATAAATAAGAATCTCGACAGGCCTTTTACAAGCAACCAGATCTTCAGAGCTGAGAAAGACTCGAGAAAAAGAGAGAGAGAAAGAGAGAGAGAAAACTACCTGTTACTTTAGATTAGATCAGGATTTTCATACAGAATAATACATTATCACTCAGTTCACTTGTACAGCATGTAATGCTAAACTCATAATAACTTGGGCTGTCTTAAAGTTGACTCGATACCATGTTAGCATGACACGTTAGAGCCATGGCGGATCTAGTATTTTTCTGAATAAAGGGACATCAAGGGGCCACATCAAGGGGCCACATTCTCTCGTGTTTAACTGTGATATAGGTGTGGATTATGTTTTCGTGTACTTTGGTACGCAGTATGCAGATCAGTCAATTAATAATACCGCCCCTCTGCTGGCGTCCAAACGTACAGCTCAGCCAATCAGCTCTCCCTCCTGCCCCACCCCACCCCACCCCTAAACCCATACATCACCCAGTGCCCCTCCCAAACTACCCCTCCCATTTTTTAGCCTTTTTCAAATTTGAGCTGAGGATGGTGTCAACTTTTTTTTGCATCTTTAGAAAACGCTACTTACTGTACTGTTTCAGATGTGACGTTTTCATCTTTGCCTCCATCCTCTCCACCATCAAGAGTTTACTCCCACTCTTTTGTCCGGGGGGGTCGGATCTGCAGGATCTGTGAAGGTCCAGATGAAACAATCATGGTTCAGCAGCAAATACTTTTCTTGAAATATCATTGTCTTGTGCATAATTGCCTTCTGAGTCTTCTGGTAGAATGGTCTTTCCATTAATGTTAGTAGTATCTGTACTCAAATCATCACATTTATTTTCTATATTTATTTTATATTTATTTTCCAAAAAACATTTTAACTTTGTTTTTCTTCTTTTTATCATCACTATTACGTGCTGACTCTTCCAAAGCAGCTCAAGGGTTAAACTGGACAAACAAAGCAAAGTGAGCTTGCATGTAGATTAAGCCTAAAGTCATCCTAAAGTTTGAAGAAAAACATGTATGTTTTTATGTATGTTTGAGAGCATCAGCTGTAAAGTTGTGAAGAGGTAGAGCTCTTATACAGTGAATAGTGAATATTTGAGTAATGATCTAATCCATACTATGGCAAGAACTACTCAAATAAGCAAAAAAATGAAGGTTCATTCAATCTAAAAAAAAAAAATCAAAGCAGAGCGAATTAAACTGTAGCAACACTGTTTTCTCAGTTCTTCTTCAAGTACATGGCAGACAGGTTAAATATACTTGGCAAAACGATGCCTCCAGTGGATAAGAGCTGTAGAGTGAATCGTAATTGTATGTACAAAATATCATGCAGATATTTCAAACTTCTTGGGTTACGCCTTTAGTTGTATGTCATGTGTATAAGACAGTGTAAGGGACAGTTTGTCTGTTCAAATTAAGTAGTAAGTAGTAGTAATGATTAGGGGTGGGCGATATGGCTCTAAAATAATATCACAATATTTCAGGGTATTTTTGCGACAACGATATACTTGGTGATATAGGAAAATTTAAATAATCCATTTATTTCAGGAATATAGTATAAGAGTATAACAGCATAATCATAATGTGGCAAAATAAATAATATAGCATAAAATAATATAATGCAGCAAATAATATTGCAGAATATTTAGTGCATGCATATAAACTGCAAACTAAAACAATTATACAATAAATACACCTAGAGCTTCACAGTAAATAATAGACTACTTTTAAGACAGAACAGCCCTATTGTCACGATATGGATTTTTAATATCACAATATTTCTGTGTCACGATATATTGTATACGATATAATATTGCCCACCCCTAGTAATGATTCTCATTGGACAGCAACGATATGTAGACGATATGTAGACATGCTGGTTGGCCATTGAATCAGAAACGTATTGACATGCTTTGCTCCAAGTTGTACCCTCAAACTGTTACTACAAATATGATGCTAACAGCTATACCATAGCATTTAAATACATTTTCATACAGGCACAATTAAATGTGGTGTACAGTACAGGCCAAAAGTTTGGACACACTTCTCTTTTTCAATGTGTTTCTTTATTTTCATGACTATTTACATTGTAGATTCTCACTGAAGCATCAAAACTATGAATGAATTTATGAATTTATGTACTTAACAAAAAAAGGTGAAATAACCAAAAAATATATATATATATTCTAGTTTCTTCAAAATAGCCCCCCTTTGCACTGATTACTGCTTTGCACACTCTTGGCATCATTCTCTCAATGAGCTTCAAGAGGTGGCCACCTGAAATGAAAAGTTTTCCAACAGTCTTGAAGGAGAAGGAGTTCCCAGAGGTGTTTATTAGCACTTGTTGACACTTTGCCTTCTTCACTCCAGCTCACCCCAAACCATCTGGATTGGGTTCAGGTCCGGTGACTGTGGAGGTCAGGTCATTGTTTGTTAAGTACATAAAACTCCACATGTGTTCATTCATAGTTTTGATGCCTTCAGTGAGAATCTACAATGTAAATAGTCATGAAAATAAAGAAAACGCATTGAAAAAGAGAAGTGTGTCCAAACTTTTGGCCTGTACTGTATGTAGAGATGATGTAACATTATAAAACTACTTGCAAGAGCTTATATAAAAACTGACTTGAAAAAAATGAAGTTGATTAAAGATCTGTATCTTCTCGTGATAATTTGTCCTGTCATGCACATCCCTATAGAAAGTCCTGCAGTGATCTCACTCAGCTGCTTCTACTCCCAAAGCTCTCCATCTGTATCCTCCATTCATCTACATTACATCATCCCATACCCGACTGCTTTCGTCCCGCATTCACTCCGTCCTGCTGTTTCTAATCAGAACGTTCGGGACGCGGTGGTGCCCATATGCCTTCAAACCATAATACGACTAAAAGACAATAAGCTCCTAATGTTCTTCTAAAGAGGAGGCGGAGCCTGTATGATGTGCTTTGTGCAGTACTGTTCATGGACTGGGGGCAAAATGCTTTTTTTTTTTTTCTTTTCTTTTTGTCTGCTTTTAAAAACAACCCGCAGCTATGTTTCCTAAAATATCCCTCATATGGTCATACCCACGTCTGAAGGGGTTTCCTTGCTGGGATTGTCTACATGGCGCCCAGCTCAGTTAGAAGCTAACAAAGTTTATATTGAGTATGGTTTGAAATCATGTGTTTCAATTTAAAAGTAAGAATAAGATACTTTTAAGCAAAGATAAGACTAAAAAAAAACACTAGATTGGTTAAGCGTGACTAAGAAAACAAGTAACAGAACAATCATGAACATACAAGGTACACAGAATTTTAACAAACCTGACACCAGGGAAGACACAAGGCATACAAAAGACTAGAACAGGAACACTATGAACAAAAGGGGTCTATATACATAAGGAGACTGGAAACACCTGTGGAAGGTAACAAGGGGGTGGGGTTACAAACGAGACAGATGATTAAAAAAAGGGAGGAAGAAAACAAACAGGCTGGGAAGAAGAGAGAAACACAAGACAGTACCAATTAGGACAAAGCATATAAGAATACAAGACATACCAGGGCTAAGGTTTGACAGAGTACCAACCCTTAACCAACCCTTAATAAAACCCTTAAAAAATAATCAGAAATAAAATCAATTTCGTCCAACAAAAAAAAAAGAGTATAGTGGGAAACATGAACTTTCTAATAATATTTTTGGAATTCTGCATATTAAGATGTTGCATATTAAGAATTTGGAGAAAATATCCTAAATAAAGTTACTGATGAGTGCCAGTTTCATCATTATAACGTTCTTGATGGTCCTTTTTTCAACTGCACTTGAGGGTACTTTCAAAGCTCTTGAATTATTTGAATGTTTTTTTTTTTCAGATTGACTGATCGTCATTTCATAAAGTATTTTTTTACTCTTTACTAAGTTGAGTAGTTCTTGTCGTCATTATATGGATTAGAACATTAAGAGGACAAGAAACCCCTGTTATTATCTCAAGAGAAAATGTCAAGATGAGCAAAGCTGTCATTTAAACAAGAAGATGCTACTTCTGCTAATAATTTATTTTGTTTTCCTTCATAATTTGGATGACTTTAGTATTTTTAGTGGTACAGTAGTTTCTCTCTTAGTTAAATTGAGGGACAGTGCACACCAAGTGCACACGAGTTGGCAGATGCAGAAAAGGTGAGAAAAACAGCATCAATATTTCATTGGTTCACATCTCTGGCACCTGTCATCTTCCCCATGATGAATGGCACAGGCAATAATGAGTCAAATATTACCGCAGGCCCTGAGCTCTGTGTACGACGGGCACGTGGCCCAGCGCATAGAAGCAAAAACGCCCACATGCGTTTGACCCACAGGAGCACGGCACTTTTACCAGCTGACTTACTCCAAACTGTTTATATAACCTTCTTCCCTCGTCAAAAACAGCAGATATTTTTAACTTCTCGCTTGAGCGGGGAGGCAGGCAGTGTGAAGGGGAGGACTCCGCTCAGCAGCGATGCTTAATAACAGCGGTACGCCAGAACATGCCTTCAGTCATAAAGAGAGGAAAGCACGGTCATCTGCGGTCAGACACAAAGTGGCTTTTCAGATGCAAAATTCTATTCATTTTCAGTGAAAAGGCTCCGGGCTAAGGCGTGGTCGGTGCGCAGTCATTTGCGGAGCCATACTGTATTTCCTTTAAAAGTGCACCTTCCAGAACGTTCCCCCTTCCGCAGAAGGAACAGAGTGTTCTCGCTCTGAATTCACGGTGTTTTCTCGACAGTCGTCAGAGGTGACTTCCAAATATCTATCAGGATTCTTCTTTTACACGAGACCCGAGCGCCCGCGCCCCCTGACAGCGATCTGATTGGTGTGGAGATATAAATTTCATGTGTGAGCATGTAGGAGCTCCATGGCCTTGGGCTGACATGAGCTTTTAGAGCTCAACTGGGAGTAGCAAAAGCAGGAGGGAGAGATAGAAAACAAGAAAGAGAGAGTGTGAATAACTTTAGTCTTAGCAAGTGAAATCCTCTTAGATTTTAGCTTAAATATATGAAAATTTGCAACTTACAGTACTAAAGTCATCAAAACTATGAAGAAAAATGTGGAATTATTTAGAAATCTTGCTTAGATTAGACAGTTTTGCACATCTTGGCTGGATTTTCTCTGTCAGCTTTATGAGGTAGAGTCACCTGGAATTCAGGCTTTCAGTTAACAGCTGTGCTGAACACTTCAAGAGTTAGTTAGTTAAATTTCTTGTCTCTTAAAGTGTTTGAGAGCATCAGTTGTAAAAGTAGTAAAGAGGTAGAGTTACAGGTATACAGTGAATAGTGAATATTTGAGTAATGTTCTAATTCGTATTATGAGAAGCAAGAACTACTCAACTAAAAGAATCAAATTTACTTCAAGAAATTAAGGACAGTCAATCTGAACATTTTGAAGAACTTTAAAAGTATATGCTCAAGTGCAGTCGCTAAAAAAAGACCATCAAAAACAGTATGATGAAACTGGCCCACCCCAGAAAAGGATAAAAGAGCAAGAGTTCCTCCTGTTACACAGGATAAGTTTATCAGAATTACCAGCCTCAGAAACAGCTAAAAGTTTACCGTTCCCTAGTATTTTGGTTTGTTTAACACTTTTAAGTTAATATATGATTCCTTATGTGTTCCTTTATAGTCTGAATCACTTTAGTGTTCATTTACAATGTAGACAAAAAAAATATAAAAGGTTTAAGTGAGAAAGTGTGTCCAAACTTTTGGCTGATATTGTATTTTTTTAAGAAATGTAATCTACTGAAAGTGTCTTATTCCATTGGCAGATATTTTCGCTTGTTTTAAGCATTAGTTCGGTACCACTTTAAAATAAGACTACCTTAATTAGGCTGCAAATACTTTAAAACTCATTAATAAGCAGTTAATAAATGAATAACAACATAGATAGAAATGACAACAGCGAATAAAAAAATGGCAAAGTAGTGATTTCACACTCATTTCTACTGTCAAACCTCAGATCTTTCTAGATACTGCTCTTACTTTCTGTTTTTCTATCAATCAGCATTAAACCTGTCATGTTAATATATTTGTAAGTATGTTTAACTATTTACTATAAATTTAATGACTAAGTCGAATTAAATAACCAAGCAAACAATGGATCTCTGTTGCCTTTTCAATTAATGTGTTGTAACTGCTTATCAATGGTTTTAAGGCATTTACAACCTAATTACAATACTTAAAAATCTAATTTATAAACCATTTATAAACCTTTTATAAGGGTAGTCTACCAAGTGGTACCATTATTTCTTGACCCAAAAATGTTCTGCCAAAACAATAGGACACTTGTAGTAGATTAAACCATCTAAAACAAGTACAAGTAAGTTTGAAAAAATATATATTTATTCTTATAAAAATAATATTTGAATAATCTAAAGAGGATTTAACTTCCTAAGACATCTTTGCCGTGCATTTGCAGTTCTTTTCTTTTTTTCAATCTCAAAGGAGAGAAAGAAAAAGAGAGAGAGAGAGAGAGAGAGAGAGAGAGAGAGAGAGAGAGAGAGAGAGAGAGAGAGAAAAGGCGCAGAAAAGAAGGAATCATAAAATCTTTTCATGCTATTTCATCACATGTTCCTCAGTTGAGTTCTGGAACATTATCTCTGCAGTTTCCTGTTATATCTCGTGATGATGTCACTTGTTTGTTAATGCGCCGCTGCTCAGGACATGCTGGATAAACAGCGCTGCGTGTAATTTGCGGCCACAATAGCTGAGGAATTTCCAGTGTTTCATCAACGCCTCATCCGTTCCTGTGGAGTGAGTTTACAGAAGCGTCTTCATGCTCATCACAACCATCTGCTTGATTCCAGAAGAGAATGGGACACTCTGGGCCTGTGACAGGCAGAAGGATCCTCTGGAACAAATAAACATGACCCTATTGGCAGCATGCATAATGCCTGCATTGGGGAAGATCACCAAGCACTGAGCTGTGGAGCAGTGGAACTAACTGTGTTCTCTGGAATGATGGTTGTGACTCATCCAGTGTTTTTGTGATGAAGATTATCTGGTGAAAGGAAGCATTGATTGAAACTCAACATCAGCCATGTGGAATTGGACGAATGCGAGGAAAATTGTTGTAATACACTCAGCAACCAGGGTGTTGGCACATGTGGCTTGAGCCAATTGTTGTTTTATAGGCAGAAATGAAGGTGATGGCACATGAGGCTTAGGCCAATTGTAGTAATACATTCAGCAACCGGGTTGTTGGCAAATGCGGCTTGGGCCAGTTGTTGTTTTTCTAGTATTTCCCACACCCTTAACTGGAATAAAAGAAGTAAGTGTGGGGGGGTGGGCAAACTTTGGGCTGGGGTTCGGAGCATCTTTTTGATAGATTTTGATGATAGATACTTTATTTATCCCGAAGGAAATGTAGGCATCCAGCAGCAACAACACAATACAATAAGAAACATATTTAAACATAAATTAAAACACAGAAGAATAGAAATATATAAGGCTATAAAAAACTTACTATACAAGGTAAAGATCTATCTGTAAACTGAGCACTGCAATAGATGTTGCTAAAGGTTGTTAGATAATTAACAGAGCAAAGCGCAAGGTGCAATAATATTGATTATAAAAAGTGACTGATGTGCCATAGAAATATAAATGTAAATATGCATATGTTACAAAATAGTTCTGACAGTAACTGTACTTGAAAGTAAGTGAGGTTGGGGAAGTGATAGTGTAAAATTAGAACTAAGTGGTTGAATAATAATGTCCATATGGTGTGACTGGGTTAAACTCAGTCAGCAGCAGCATCCCGTCCCCGATGGGATTTGTTTATAGCCAGCAAACAGGGTGTTGGCACATGTGGCTTCGGCTAATTGTTGTAATACACTCAGCAACCGGGGTGTTGGCACATGCAGCTTGGGCCTATTGTTATAATACACTCAGCAACTGAGATGCTGGCAAATGCGGCTTGGGCCTATTCCCAAATTATTCTCTGCAACTGGGATGTTGGCACATGTGGCTTGGGCCAATTGTTGTAATACACTCAGCAACCAGGGTCTTGGCACATGTGGCTTGCGCCAATGGTTGTTTTATAGCCAGAAACCAAGGTTTAGGCTTAGGCCAATTGTTGTAATACATTCGGCAACTGGGGTGTTGACACATGGGGCTTAGGCCAACTGTTGTAATACACCAACCAACCATAGTGTTGGCACATGAGGCTTGGGCCAATTGTTGTAATACACTCAGCAACCAGTGTGTTGGCACATGTGGCTTGGGCCATTTGTTGTAATACATTCAACAACCGGGGTTTTGGCACCTGCAATTTGGGCCAATTGTAGTTAAATAGCCAGAAACCAAGGTGTTGGTACATGTGGTTTGGACCAATTGTTGTAATACACTCAGAAACAGGGGTGTTGGCACATGTGGCCTAGGCTAATTGTTGTAATACACTCAGCACCAGTGTGTTGGCACATGTGGCTTGGGCCAGCTGTTGTAATACGCTCGACAACGAGGGTATTGGCACAAGCAATTTGGGCCAATTGTTGTAATACACTCAGCAACCAGTGTGTTGGCACATGTGGCTTGGGCCAGCTGTTGTAATACACTCAGCAGCCAGGGTTTTGGCACGTGGCTTGGGCCAGCTGTTGTAACACACTCGACAACCGGGGTGTTGGCACATGAATTTGGGCCAATTATTGTAATACACTCAGCAACCAATGTGTTGGCACATGTGGCTTGGGCCGATTGTTGTAATACACTCAGCAGCCGGGGTGTTGGCACATGCAAATTTCCATATTTCCAGCAACTGGGGTGTTGGCACATGCGACTTGGGCCAAGTGTTGTAAAACACTCGACAACCAGGGTGTTGGCACATGCAGCATCTGGCCTGGATATGAGTCAAGCATTTTGGC
The DNA here is from genome assembly GCF_023375975.1 of Astyanax mexicanus. NCBI lineage: Eukaryota > Metazoa > Chordata > Actinopteri > Characiformes > Acestrorhamphidae > Astyanax > Astyanax mexicanus. The sequence goes on along the minus strand of NC_064422.1, from coordinate 39,924,305 downwards.
CAGAATTAGGCCAAAATTCAACCTGGAAATGTATTGATTTTTGCTATCTGGCTTGTAAGCATTGTACCAAGTTTTATTAGCTATACCATTTAATAACATTGCATTACACAGTAATTTGTGCACCCAGACACCATGAAAACACAAATACAGTAGATAGAAGTGCTTAAGTATTTTTTAATACTGCTGCTCTCACAACTTTCTGAGCAGGAAACTAAGCATGAACATATCAGTGCTGTTGGATATTATGCTGTTGAGATATTTAGCAGCTAAGCAGATGTTACACATTGACATTTCTTCAGCTTGGCTTACATGATTCTCATCAGCCGTCCTGTGATTTCCATCTTTATTTCTTCTCAGTTCAAATAAACAACTGAGGATAATTAGCCTCGGACGCCTGGAAATTTCATTACAGCAGCTGTAAAACATACAGTAATCCCCAGCATATACACACGGCTGTGTTCATCTGCATGTACTTATGTGTTTCTGTCTGGAACACAAATAAACATATAGCTGTTTCACTGTGGAAAACTCACAGTCTTTAAATAATGGTGCTCATAAAACCAGTACAAGACTAGTCTATCCACCTCCTCACTACTATATTAATATAAATGTGCAGACACATACATCTGTCAGTCTGCTTCTTCCTAATAATTATACACATATACCGTATTTTTCGGACTATAAGGCGCACCGTATTATAAGACGCACTATCAAAGAACGCCTATTTTCTGCTTTTTTTCCATACATAGGGCGCATCGCATTATAAGGCGCGTTAAGTGACACTAGAAAGGGTGCCTATATCAAAGTGAACAGGGGTGGCGCCATGTTTCCCTTCCCCCACCGGGGGTGGTCGCTTGCCGGTGGAGCGTCTCAGTATACAAATCTAGCTCTTTCAAAGTCAAACGAGTGCTGGATATTAATCTACACAGATTCCTCTCCTGAAAACTGTTTATTTGGGTGAGTAACGTGCTTCAGTTTATTTACAGTAAGCTTAGATTTCCAGATGTCCACTAAGGCTTGCTGCACCAGCGTTAGCATAGCTATCCGCTAGCACGCTAGCTAGTCACCTAAACTAGTAAAGTTAACCCAAACTTAAACGACAGCGTTACACTGAGTAATCCTGCGTGTTCTGGTAAGACAGTGAGATATTAGCTAGCGATTCGTCCCCCGTAGCTTGTTTTAACACGGTAAACAAGCAGATTACAGGCTGATAAAACTCACCTCTGAGAGAGTTAGCGCTTAGCATCTAGCTAATGCTAGCCAGGCAAAGCAGCACAGACTTACAGGCCGATAACTCACCTCTGAACGGTGAACGCTTAGCGATTAGCATCTAACTCTAATAATACTGCTCCAGCAGTATTAAAAGTGCTAAATTTAGAAAATACTGATCTCTGAACAGTGAAAAAGCTAGCTAGCTAAGCGGTTACCATCTAGCTAATGCTATTGCTGCTCTGCACGGAGTGTGTGTTTACTGCTCCTTACACCTGACGGGTAAAATTTAGATAATACTGATCTCTGAACAGTGAATAAGCTAGCTAATGCTATTTGCTGCTCCAGCCTCGGAGCTGCACGGCTCTGGACTCTGTATAGCACTGAAACTCTGTATAACGCTGCACGGAGTGTGTGTTTACTGCTCCTTACAACCTGACGAGTAAAATTTAGATAATACTGATCTCAGTGAATAAGCTAGCTAGCTTAGCGGTTAGCATCTAGCTAATGCTATTGCTGCTCAGCCTCGGAGCTGCACGGCTCTGGACTCTGTATAGCACTGAAACTCTCTATAACGCTGTACGGAGTGTGTGTTCACTGCTCCTTACAACCTGACGAGTAAAATCCATACAAAAGGCGCACCGTATTATAAGACGCACTGTCAATTTTTCTGAAAATTAAAAGTTTTTAAGTGCGCCTTATAGTCCGAAAAATACGGTAATCTGTTTTTATATATGTAATCTTTAGTTAAAAATATTTAAAATACAGCTCTGGAAAAAAATAAGAGATCACTTCAGTTTTTTAATCAGTTTCTCTGATTTTGCTATTGTTTTATTCTATAAACTACAGACAACATTTCTTCCCAATTCCAAATAAAAATATTGTAATTTAGAGCATTTATTTGCAGAAAATGAGAAATGCATGAAAAGTTTATATTCATAAAGTTTTAAGAGTTCACAAATCAGTATTTGGTGGAATAACCCTGTTTTTTAATCACAGTTTTCATGCATCTTGGCATCATGTTCTCTTCCTCCACCAGTCTTACACACTGCTTTTGGATAACTTTATTCCACTCCTAGTGCAAAAATTCAAGCAGTTCAGTTTGGTTTGATGGCTTGTGATCATCCATCTTCCTCTTGATCATATTCCAGAAGTTTTCAATTTGGTAAAATCAATGAAACTCATCATTTTTAAGTGGTCTCATTTTTTTCAGAGCTGTTTAAAATAGCGTAGCACATAATTTCACTCCATATATCTCCAAATATCTCCATATATTCAGGATTAAATAAAATAAGTGATACTAATCAATACTAAGTGATATCTAATCAACGCTCACAGGACAATCATCTATGATACTTCACAGCATCTGTGATACTAAACAGAATAAAATACACCTAAATATGTAAATACCAGTAATTATAGATGTATTAATATTCTTCACCACAGGTTTACCCTATTCATTTGATTATAGCGCCACCGCATGCAGTAATGAAGCAGTCATTTTAGTAAGCCTAATTAGGGGGCTAGTCATATGTAGGTTAGAGAGCTTATGTATCAATTAAATATCCATAGGGGACAGCAGCTATCTATAATGTATTGGAAATGTAGTTGGTCTGCAGGTCTGGGTTCAGCAACAGTATGTGCTGAAAGAATGAGGTCAGCTGACTACCTGAATATACTGAATATAGACCAGGTTATTCTATCAATGGATTTTTCTTCCCTGATGAACACGGCCATATTCCAAGATGACAATGTCAGGATTCATGGGGCTGGAATTGTGAAAGAGTTCAGGGTTCAGGGAGCATGAGATCATCATTTTCACATCACCACAGAGTCCAGATCTTAACCTCATTGAGAATCTTTGGGATGTGCTGGATGGAGAAGAGCTGCTTTGTGCAGTGGTCAGACTCTACCATCATCAATGCTGCTGCAAGATCTTGGTGAAAAATGAATAAATTAATGAAACACTGGATTGAAATAAAATCTTGTGACATTGCAGAAGCTTATTGAAACAATGACACAGTGAATGCGTGCTTCAATCAAAGCTTCGAGCTCAATGGCTTTTAGTCTACAGCTTTAAAGCTGGTTCAGCTCAACAGAGACTCCAGACCCTTCCCCCTCTTTACTGGAATTCTCATACATCCAGCGTATGGATCTGATTAAACAAGCCGTCCCAGCCCGGCTGTGGTGAAAAATGCCTCGCGTCTATCGAGACGTGCGTAGTGATGTCATTAACAGGCCCTAAAAGCGCGAGTGTGTCCGATGAAATTGAGAAGGCCTGGTGGATTAGAACCTGAGGCCTGAGCGTAAGCACTTAGGAAGAAACATGTTCTCAGACCTTGGGCCTGACATGTTAAGTGATGCTATAAACTCTGTGCCAAAAGCAGAACACTGTTTGCTTTAGGTCACGAGACGCACTGATCTTCTGATGCTGTGGTTTAATCTTCATTAAAAATAAACCACAAGAATTCTCAGCTGCTCCAGGCTATTGTGATTTGAGCTGAGTTGGCCCGAGTTGAGTTAAAAAACGTAGTGTATAGAAGTCTTTAAGTCTTTCAGGCCCATTTACTTTGCCAAGTTTAGTATTACAATTGGCCCGAGTGACTTACCACCAACTGTTTTTGAATAATGGCATGATTTTGGGCCTAAAGCTTAGCTTGCTGCATTTGCCAATACCCCGTTTGCTGAGCATACTACGTCAATTGATCCAAGCTGAATGTGGCAACACTCCAGTTGCTGAGTATAATATAACAACTGGTCTGGATGGCATGTGCCAACCTCACCGTTTGCCCAGTATAAAACAATAATTGGCTTTCCTCCCCCTTTATTTTGAATCTTGGCACGATTCTGTCCTAAAAGCTTGCCGTACATCTGATATACAGAAGTTTTTAAGGCCCACTTACCCAGTATAATAAAACAATTGCCCTGAGTGACTCGTCATCACCTCTTTTTGAATCTTGGCCCTATTCTGGTCCAAATGTAAGCTGAGCATTTGGGCCATAATAGGGCCAAGTTTAGGTTCTGGGCAAGTATAATACAACAATTAGCCTGAGCTGCATGTGCCAACACACCAGTTTCAGAGTATAATGTGATAAATGGCGTGAGTTTCGTGTACCAACATCCCCGTTTCCTGAATATAAAAACAATTGGCCCGAATGGCTTTTTATCATCTCTTTTTGAATCTTTGCTCGATTCTGGCCCAAATGCTCCACTTGCATCTGGGTTCTGCATGTGCCAACACCACCATTAGCCAAGTATAATACAACAACTGTTCTAAGAATAAAACAAAGATACGTTGCCAATTGTTGCATTTGCCAAAACCCCGTTTGCCGCGTATAATACTACAATTGGCCTGAGCCACATGTACCAACACCCCAATTTGCTGAGGATTAAACAAAAATATAACTATAAAAAGCCTAAATACTTGGCTTACATTGGTGTAGAGTGTTACATTTGCCAAAACCCTGTTTGCCGAGCAGTGATGTCAGTAATTCGTAATTAGTTTTTTCAGTAACATGTAATCTAATGCGTTGCTATTTCCAATCCAGTAATCAGATTAAAGTTACTTATCCAAGTCACTGTGCGTTACTCTCTCTCTCACAGACACACACACACACCGCTCCCTTTCCCGTCACCTTTACAATCCTCCCCTGTCTCTCTCTCGCGCTCGGCGTGTCTTTAGTTTCCGCCTGATCTCATTTTTCTGCCAGTTCTCGGGCTCCCTATCTCTTTATAAAGGCAGTTTTTCCCGGCCGCGTCCCAATTCACTAGCCAGGGCAGCGGTCTGCACAGATCTGATTGAAGATTTTACACCACACGTGATGGGTCTGCAAGTTTACTGTGCCGCAGAGCGCATATATGTGCTCCCTCCTGGCCTAGACCGTATACACGGTTTTGTTTTATAAAACCACTCCTTGCTGCCCTGCAGAGAACAACAGGTTCAATGTTCAGTTTTACAGTGTTAAATATATCAGGTCAAGAAACACTTTCTTTATTTTATATTTTTTAAGAAAACAAGTATTTATGTTAAGTGAAATCAAGAAAGACCATATTTTATTTTTTATAAAAAATTATATTTATGTTAAGTTAATTCAAGAGAAATGGTCTTTTATTTATAAAAACTTATTTTTTCAGGAAATAGTTAAGCTTTATATTAGTACAGATACATTGTTGCTGTTAAAAATGCATTTTTCAATAAAGGGAGTATTGGCAAAATTGGTTATAATTTTTATGTTAAGGCGGCAGGAGGAGGTGTCTGCAGCTGCTGAAAGTAACTTAGTTACTTTTAAAATCAAGTAATCCATAAAGTAACTAAGTTACTTTTTAAAGGAGTAATCAGTAATCAGTAATCGGATTACTTTTTCAAAGTAACTATACCATCACTGTTGCCGATCACTGTATAATACAACAATTGGCCTGAGCCACCCCCATTTGCTGAGGATTAAACAAAAATATAAATATAAAAAGCCTAAATACTTAGCTTACATTGGGGTAGAGAGCTGCATTTGCCAAAACCCCGTTTGCAGAGTATAATACGACAATTGGCCTGAGCCACATGTGCCAACACCCCATATAACTCCCAAATATTACATTATAAATATTATAACCCCTCTCACTAGTAATGTCCCAAACACTAGTACGGTAAAGGCTGTGTGTGAGGTCAGAAACATTCTCTTTTCCACTTGATCTACTGATGCAGTTGTTTGATCTTCATCACAAATACACCACAAGAATTCTCCACCGCTTCAGGCTGTCCTGATTTGAGTTGAGTTGGCTCGAGTTGAGTTAAAACGCACTGTAAAGAGTCTTTGAGGCTTTGAGGGTCTTGGTAGTAGAAGAAGAAGAAGCTTGAGGCAACATATAGCAGAGTGTCTTTTTGTATGGGGAGTTGATAGGTAGCCAGAGGCCCAGGCACACCTGAACGTGATCAGAGCGAGGGGGTGGAGGGCGGCGGGGCGGGGGGTCTCCCTGGGGGAAATATCGGCACACGCCGACACGCCCATTCTCACGAGGCCTGTGTTTACACATCTGTGCGCCGTCTCGACAGTGTTTCCCTCGCACTCTCTGGCCTTTGTCGTCACAGAAAAGGAGGCAAATACGGGACGCTTGTTTAATCTTCTGCTGGAGTTTAGAAGAGAGAGAAAGGAAAGGAGAAAAAAAGAAAAACTTTTCCGGCCTATTCTGAGGAAACATTCGGGTCGTGCCAAAGTCAATATTTACGGAACGCAAGCTGATGAAAAGGAGGAAAGGAGATGTAGGGGTGGGGCTGATCAGAATGCAGGCTTTTTTGTACAGGTTGAGGATCGTGTTTATCCTCCATCGAAAAGCACTCACTTATCTACCCTTTGGCCAAGACCAAACACGCTCCCCACTGTGCCTCTGTCCAATCTGCGCTAGACTCACCTCGCACAATGAATACCAGAGAATGAAGAACTGAAAAACAGCTCAGGAGAAGAGAAGCAAAGAGCGACGAGGGAAAAAACTGAGACATGCAACAAAAACCCAGGCCAACTGCTCTGCTTCTATCATTGACTTTCTCACAGACTTCCAAGTACAGTCATCTTATTCCTAGAAAAATAACCCACAACCACAAGAATGTTCATCTGAAGTAATATAGTGGTGGAAGGTAATTTAAGTAGGTTGAACTAATTTGATTAATCAAATTTATGTTTTATGCAATATTCAACATTGTATATCTTTCCATACAGAAGCTTTTAGAGGGATCTCAGTAGTAGTGTCAGTGATTTATATATTGGTGTAATTTTTACTTGTTCTGAAATATAAATTAGAAGAATATGAATTGAAACATAAGGATTTTATTGTTGTTCCATATAGAAGCTGTGTGTAAGTTTGAAGAAAGCTGCTTTCTATTCTTAAAACAAATAAGCAAATCATAATTGTTTCTTACAGGTTTTATTATGCTTGGACGAATTTGGTTTACTTAATAAATAAATGTGGAAGAAATGGTTCTTATGAGTTTGTCAACAATCTACAAATCCAAAAACTGAATAAAAATGTCTTATGTAAAAACAACGAAAAAAAATCCAAATTGTGCTCTCTCTGACTCTGGCTGCTGATTGCAAGCGGTATGATTTGTGATTCAATCCAATGATCCTTGGATCAAAATAATCCACAACCAAGAAAGACTTTGTGCTATTATATGTGCACACCCCATCCATAATATAACTTCCATGTATAATATGAACTAGTAATGTGCTAGTAACTAGTAACTAGTAATGTGCACTTCACCCTCCCTTAATAACATAACTTCCAGGTATAATATGAACTAGTAATGCTGTCAACATTAGTTGAACACCTAGTTCTGGCCCGATTTTGGTCCAATTGCTTGGCTTAGATATGGGCTGAACACTGCAAGCGCCAACACCCCGTTTGCTGAAAATAACAGGACAAATGGCCCGACACGCTTGTGCCAACCCCGGCTGCTGAGTATAATATGTGCACCTCCCCCTCCATAATATATCTCCCAGGTATAATATGAACTAGTAATGCTGCAAACACTAGTAGAGAATCTAGTTTTGTCCCGATTCTGATCCAATTGCTTGGCTTACATAAGAGCTGAACGCTGCAAGTTCCAACAACACTGCTTGCTGAGTATAACATGACAAAATGGCCTAAGTCGCTTGTACCAACTCTGGCAGCTGAGTATAATATGTGCACTCGTAGGAAACCTCGTGCATGAGCCCTACACGTTTAGCTTTTTTAAAAAATGGAAACAGGCTGAGCTGTTTAAAGCTCTCCACAGCTCAGCACGCGTATGTGCTCATAAATCCTGCACAACCTCCATCTAAGGCTGAACCTCCTCACTCCTTCCTCGCTTCTTCTAACCCGGCTGTTCATAACGTGCGACATAAGAGTTATGTGCCCGCCATTCTGGAAACGAGAGCACAGCAGAAGCGAAATAAGAATGAGTGATTTGAGTATGTGCGGTCGCTCATATGACCAACATTTAGTCAGAGCCCGAAAAGTGTACGATGTACGTTTGACCCCTGTGCTGGCTACTCAGTCTGTCTAAAATTAGCTCTAATTGCAGCCTGAAAGGAGCGAAAAAGGCTGAAACGACGTCCAGTCATCGCCGCAGCTTCTCGGCTACTCATCCTCCGACGTTCCGGCGGGCCAAGGAACAGCCTGTCCTCCGCACTGGCTACGGAGGATCAGGGAGGGCCCATGTGAAGCCACGAGCCGTGACCACAGATACCACAGGCTTCAGGAACATCACCCCATTCACACGCTCGATTCTAGTCTGGCTCTGTCCTGCTTCATCCAGAGAGCTGCACGGTACCAGTATCATCTGACACCAGATACAACAGGGGGAAATTATCCCCAGGCCTGAGCAGAAGAAGGAGCAGAACAGTTTCTGAAGGTTTCTGAGGTTCCTGAGCCTTGAAAGTGGGTAAAATGAGCCACGCATGGGTTTGTACTTTTGCCCACTTTAAGGCACTCGCTTTGTCTCACTGTGAGGAAGGACTGCGAGGGGGAAAATGTGTGCACAGGCAAGTCTCCATGTGGAAATATGGTTTTGTAATTACGCTTTAATGAGCACGGCACAGGTCATGTCACAGGAGACAGTAATGGTGTTTGAGATGAGATCACGCAAAGATGACAGGACTGACCTGTATTGTATCACCAGTAAATGCTAATCCCAGTATCAAGCTCCACAACTGAACGTGTTCCCCTCGGTAATGTGCCGTGAGAACGCAGCAAAAAGGACAGATGACGTTACTCTGCATCTGTGGGCTTGAAGTAGGTCCAGATCCGAGATCCAGAGTCCATTTCTGCTATTTACAGTAGCCATCAAAAGTTTTGCACATCTCTGCTGGGTTTTCTCAGTCAGTTTTATGAGGTAGAGTCACCTGGAATTCAGGCTTTCAGTTAACAGCTGTGCTGAACTCATCAAGAGTTAATTACTTTAATTTCTTGCCTCTTAATGTGTTTGAGGGCATCAGTTGTAAAGTAATGAAGAGGTAGAGTTACAGGTATACAGAAAATACCTCTATTTGAATAATGTTCTAACTAACTAAGTAAAGTTTCTTAAAGTGACTAAGAAATATCTGTTATATATAATGTTATGATGAAACAGGCTCTCATCAGGACCTGTGTCTCATCAGTTACCAGCATCAGAAACCACAATTTAACAGCTCTCCAAGTATTTTGGTTTGTAGTAATAATAATAATATTACTATTACAATATACAGCTCTAAAAAAAATTAAGCAACCACTTCAGTTTCTGAATCAGTTTCTCTGATTTTGCTATTTATAGGTTTATATTTGAGTAAAATAAATGTTGTTGTTTTATTCTTTAAACTACAGACAATATTTCTCCCAAATTCCAAATAAAAATATTGTTATTTAGAGCCTTTATTTCAGAAAATGACAAATGTCTGAAATAACAAAAAAGATGCAGAGCTTTCAGACCTCAAATAATGGACAGAAAACATGTTCATATTCATAAATATTTAAGTGTTCAGAAATTAATATTAGGTGGAATAACCCTGGTTTTTAATCACAGTTCTCATGCATCTTGGCATCATGTTCTCCTCCACCAGTCTTACACACTGCTTTTGGATAACTTTATGCTTTACACTCCTGGTGCAAATATTCAAGCAGTTCATTTTGGTTTGATGGCTTGTGATCATCCATCTTCTTCTTGATTATATTGCAGAGGTTTTTAATTTGGTAAAATCGAAGAAACTCATCATTTTTAAGTGATCTAGCACTTCAGTTTAGATTTAGATTCTCTATATCTCAGCTTGTTCAGAAATGCATGTGAAAAGTGTGTTCTTTAGGGATGAGCACAAATTACACTTTCCTAACTGTAGAGCAAGAAATATCCATTCTTACAAAATGATGCTTTAATCATTCGATGCTGATCCGAGTATTAAAGCTTCACTAGGTAGGATTGCGATTTTCTGCTCGTGGGCTCCCCCTACAGTTGCAGAGTGTAATAAATGTTTCATTAGAACTAAAGGTTGGAAAGCAGGTCGCAGTTCTCACCAGCGTTGGTCACGGCCGCCTCGGAAAATTTACAGAGTCTGATTTGAGCTCAGAGGAGCTCCGGCACAAATCAAATCAAATCAAATCTAATTTATTTGTATAGCGCTTTTTACAACTGGTGTTGGCACAAAGCAGCTTTACAGAAACATGATTACAGGACAAAGAATCAGGCAAAATATTAAACATAGAATATACATGATACAGAACCCCCAGTGAGCGCGGAGGCAAGGAAAAACTCCCTCAGAGCTGCAGGAGGAGGAAGAAACCTTGGGAGGACCAAGACTCACATTAAAGGGGGGACCATCCTACCACTGGTCAAACGGCTTTTAAATTAATTTTAAAAAGTCTTTCATACATCCACATAGGTTTTATATATTCAGGTGTATAGCAGCTCCACTAATGGCTTATAGAGTAAGATGGATGATGAGCAGCTGATCTGTGGTGGTGGATGGAGAAGAGCTGACTTCAGAAACTTCCAGTCTGGCCAGACAGAGGACATGACAGCCTGAGGGTCCAACATCCCTCGGTATCGGCTCAGACAGGTGGGCAGTCAGTAACTCGGAGGAAGGCAGAGAGATGGAATTAGTTTTGACTGGATTTATGTAAAACAGAGAATATAAAACATTATCAGAGTGTGGCTAATGACTCCGGCAGAAACAGCCTAACTAAAGGGAGAGAGCCAGAAGGTAACAGACATGTAGGCTCCCTGAAACACTGGCATCCACCCACTCCACCGTCCACAAACCTGAGTGACCGTGTGCAGTGGGAGAACAGCAGCACCAGCATCTCAGTTTACCCACAATTCCCTCTGTCCATGAACCCCTGAATCTGCAGCCTTATCTAAACATTAATTACCAAAAGCTAAACTAAACAAGTAAGTTTTCAGTCTAGACTTAAAGATTGAGACTGTGTCTGAGTCCCGAACATATTCGGGGAGATTATTCCAGAGTTGAGGCGCTTTATAAGAGAAAGCTCTTCCTCCTGCAGAGCTCCTCTGAATTTTAGGAACTACTAATAAACCAGCACCCTGTGATCGAAGTAATCGCGGTGGTTCATAACAGGAGATGAGGTCTTGTAAATACTCAGGAGCGAGCCCGTGTAGGGCTTTATACGTTAACAGGAGAATTTTATAGTCTATGCGGAATTTGACTGGAAGCCAGTGCAGTGCTGATAGTACTGGACTAATATGGTCAAATTTTCTCGTTTTAGTAAGGACCCTGGCTGCAGCATTTTGAACTAGCTGAAGTTTATTTAAGTTACTGCCGGAACATCCAGACAGTAGCGCATTACAATAATCTAGCCTTGAGGTAATAAAGGCATGTACTAATTTTTCTGCGTCATGCAGTGATAGGGCATTTCTTAGCTTGGCAATATTACGGAGGTGTAGAAAAGCTGTTCTAGTAACATTAGATATGTGTTTATCGAATGCTAGATCTGAATCTATGATAACTCCAAGGTTTTTAGCTGCTGAACCAGGGGTGGCTGAGAAGTCAGCCAGATTTAGCATTAAGTCTGATAATTTATTTCTAGCAGCTTTGGGGCCTAATAGGAGAACTTCTGTTTTATCGCTATTTAATAGGAGGAAGTTGTGCGACATCCATGATTTTACATCTTCTACACAATCCTCGATTTTCTTTAATCTCACTCGGTCATCAGGTTTGGCTGATATGAAGAGCTGCGTGTCATCCGCATAACAATGAAAATTCACATCATGTTTTCTAATAACTTTGCCCAGTGGGAGCATATATAATGTAAATAATAACGGTCCTAATATAGAGCCTTGTGGAATTCCATATCTTACCTTGGTATAACTGGAAGACATATCATTTATCCTCACAAACTGATAGCGATCGGTTAAGTACGATTTAAACCATGCTAAGGCAGTTCCGGTTACACCGACCATGTTCTCTAGTCTTTCTAAAAGGATAGTATGATCTATTGTATCAAAGGCTGCGCTCAGATCGAGAAGTACGAGTAGGGAAGCACAGCCTTGGTCGGCGGCTATAAGTAGATCGTTTGTTATTCTAACTAAAGCTGTCTCAGTGCTATGATAAGGCCTAAATCCAGATTGAAATTGTTCATAGATCTGGTTTCTTTGCAGGTAAGAGCAAAGTTGTTGGGCTACAGCTTTTTCTAAAATCTTAGAAATAAAGGGTAAGTTTGAAATAGGTCTATAGTTAGACAGTACAGTAGGATCAAGATTTGGTTTCTTGATCAGAGGTTTAATTACAGCTGTTTTAAAGGCTTTGGGTACATGGCCCAGGGTGAGCGATGAGTTTACTATCATTAACAGAGGTTTAATTATATCTGGCAGTACCTGTTTTAGTAATTTTGTGGGAACAGCATCAAGTGTGCAGGTTGTGCTGTTTGAAGAGGAGATAATTGTCTCTAGTTCTAGCTGTGGAAGTGGGTTAAAGACTTCCAACCTAACTTCAGTAACAGGGTTTTGTTCTAGATCAGCCAGACCAGATGACAGAGAGGATGTAATATTTATCTGTTTAATTTTATCCCGAGTGTTTTCAATTTTACTATTGAAGAAGTCCATAAAATCGTTGCTGGTGTGAATGGCTGGAATCTGAGGTTCAGTACCTGCCTGGTTTTTAGTTAATTTGGAAATAACACTAAAGAGAACTCTAGGATTATTTTTATTGATCTCGATCTGTGAGGCCAGATACGCTGAGCGGGCTTTATTTAGTTCTTTTCTATATTTAACAAGACTGTCTTTCCACGCAGAGTGAAACACTTCCAGTTTAGTTGATCGATATTTACGCTCTAAATTTCGTACTAACTGCTTTAAGGTACGAGTTTGATCATTGTACCACAGTGCGAGCTTTTTCTGTCTCTCTATTTTGTGTTTAAGGGGTGCTACAACATCTAAGGTAGAGCGAAAGGTATTTTCTAAACCTTCGGTTAGTTTGTCTAGTTCTACTGGGTCTATTGGAGAATATATTAGAGTTGATAAGTCTGGAAGCTTACCTGTAAATTGTTGGGCTGTAAAAGGCGTAATTGAACGTTTTACAGGGTAGCTAGGGGATGTACATATATTATGACTGAGATGTAATTTAAATGAAATAAGGTAATGATCTGAAATTGCGGAGGTTTGAGAACGAATATTCGGGTTATCTATGCTCACACCCAGGGTCAAAACTAAATCCAGAGTATGATTACAGTAATGAGTAGGTCCTGTTATATTTTGAATAATACCAACTGAGTCTAAAATCGATGTGAATGCCTTTTTTAATGGATCATCCAATTTTTCGAAATGAATGTTGAAGTCTCCAACTATAATCACTTTATCATTACTTACTGCTAAGTCTGTGACAAAATCACTAAATTCTTTTAAAAATTCTAAATAGGGCCCTGGTGGTCTGTAGATGTTAATTAAAGAAAATGCATTCTTTTTTGTAACTGGATTAATTATACTGGTGTAAAGAAGCTCAAAAGAAGTAAAATTTTCATAGTGTTTCTGATTGCTAACTAAGGTACTTTGGAAAAATATGCAGACCCCACCTCCTCTACCGGACAATCTCGGATTGTGTATATAATTATAGCCTGCAGGGGTGGCTTCATTTAATGCTACATATTCATTTGGCCTAATCCAGGTTTCTGTCAGACACAGAACATCGAATTTCTGATCAGTTATCATTTCATTCACTAGAACTGCTTTTGAATTTAGAGATCTAATATTAAGTAAACCAATCTTTAGGCTTGAAATGTTAGTACTACAGTCTGGATATGATTGTTTAATATAAGTTAAGTTATTTAGATTTACTGCTTTAGTTTTTTGATGTTTTTGTTTGACTCGGGGGACAGACACAGTCTGAATACATTGGTATCTAGGTAACGTCTCTTTGCAGCTCGCAGACGGTCGGTTAAGCCTCTCTGTCTGCGGCCTGGTCCCGGCTCTGGATTGTCAACAAACACGAGAGCACCACTATTCCTCCTATTACACCTCAATGCAGCGCTGCAGTGAGTTTCAAGCTGTAATTTTACTTCTTTAAAAAGAGCAAAAATCAAAGAAATCCTACCTAGTGCTGCTTTAATCTCCACCAAAAAGCTTGTGCACCCACACAACCATGAACGTGACTGTTTTCTGTACTTTTACAGAAGATCCAGGTCGCACAGTTCAAATTAATTCAGCTCGACTCCATGCGAGTCCAATCAGTAATCGCTGAGAATTTCCAGGAAAATATGCAGCTCTGATTGAAAAGCTTTTTTTTCAATTTTGAAGACTCACGCATTCCTCAGGGAGACATCTGATACAGAACAGAAAGCGAGAGAGGCGCGCGAGAGAGAGATAGAAAGATTGAGAGAGCTTGAGAGCGGGGAGGTGTAGTGATTATGATGATTGATAGCATGTCAGTCCTGTCATGCAGAAAAAGTCAAAGGTACAGCTGTTTAATCCACTCAGTTTCACATTTCAATTTGCAGTATTTTAAAACAGTGCATTACTGTCATTCTTCTTCATCCACTGCTGTGATGGATGGGTTCAGGGCTTCCAAAATAAATCTGTATGCATGACATGATGGCGTTTGTTAGATTGGAGTCACATTTTGGGGCCATTTGGGGTCATCAACAGCAACACTGCGTGTCCTCAGTGAGACTTAAGTCCATATACAGATGTTTTGGATGGGCAGAAGCTCCGAGGGGGAAAAACGAAGACAGTCTTTGTGAACTAACTGTAATTTTCTGGGATTTAAGGGCAGCAGGAAGTTCTCACTAGAGCAAGGAATGAGACCCCAGTGTTCACTGTGCTATCCAATATTTTTAATGCATTAATTTCAATTTCATGCTTTAATCCAATAGTCCTTCTGAGTTCAGCTGTTAGTTAGCATTGAGCCGCTAACAGGTTTCTGGTGTTCTGATGGTCTGGAGGTCAATAACTAAAGACTGGAGTGAACTATAGCCATAATCCATATATCATATCAAACAACAGAATCTATTAATCTAACAAGTACCGTGGCTTAAATTGTTTTGGGCTTCATATAACAAAAGTCCCCAAAGCTAGATTAAATTAAACAAAAAATGTATAGGAAAAACTATTAAAAAAAACATTGTTTTATTTTTATTTGGACTTTTTTTTATTTGGACTTTACCAAAAATCTAAAATACTAAAAAAATTTGTACAGTCATTTTTTTATTTACATTTAAATATCCACTACAAAAAATGTGTCGTAATTAGAAGCACAAGTGCGATTAATCGCAGTTAATCATAGAATACTATTGTGATTATTCGGATTACATTTTTTAATTGACACCACTAGTTATGCTTGATCTTTTCAAAATACTAATACAAAATACAAATCTAAAATACTAAAAAATGGCCAAACATCAATTTTAAAGCATTTTAAGAAGGGTTATTTTTTTTTTAGAGAGAAAAATATTTCAGCTATTAATGTAAAAAAAATCAGTGTTCTGTGTTTAAGCAGCTTCACACTGCACAGATATACACACTGGAACACAGAATCTTCTCACTATATTTACTTTTTTGCTCATGCGCCAGACAGCTCTGACCAATCAGAGGAGACTATGTGCTTGTGTGGTTTATTGGTGCACATTTTGGTGCGTTTAGGTTTACCTTTATAAAGGGTTTATAAAAGGTTTACAATTAGTTTATTAAATGTTACTAATTAGGTTGTAAATGCCTTAAAAATAATTAATAATCAGCTATATCACAAAAATAGAAAGGGCAACAGTATAGATGGCTGTGGGTTCACTATTTGGCAAACTACAGGTCATTGTTGCCCTTTCTATGTGTGTGTTATAACTGATTATTAATGATTTTAAGGCATTTACAACCTAATTAGTAACAATTAATAAACTAATTGTAAACCATTAATAAACCCTTTATAAAGGTAGTCTTATTTTAAAGTGGTAGCTCATCAACTGATCCAGGCCAGATCGCCATCTGGTAAGTTCCTGTTGTAGATGTGGCAACGACAGTGTCTCTTTCTACAATCTAATGATTATCTAAGAAATCCTGTATATAATTGCAAGTCTTTTTGTTCTTTATTGAAATAAGAAGAGCTGAAGAAACTTTGTCACCTGAAATTGTGGACATTGCAAGCGTTTTTTTGTGTAAATTTAGACCTTTGTTTGGCTGGAACTTTGGGCCTACTAGGCCTTGAAGGCTGAGTGCCAAACCATGCCACCTAAAGCCTCAAACAACACTGAGGAATACGTCACAATGGCTCAAGTGCGTGAATTACTGGATCAGCAGAAGGATTTCTACAGAACCTTGCTTGAACAACAGGAAAGAACCTTTAAAGCTTGTGTACAGATCATAGTTGATTCTTCAAACAGGAGGATTGATGATCTATCAAAGCAAGTTTATGATTTCAAGGTGAGTCTAGAAATGACTCAAAAGGAGTTTGATGATTTTAAAGTTTTGTGTAAGACTTGGTCTAAGAACAGTGATGAAACCAGAGCAGATTTGGATACAGTATGCAAAAGCATGATCTCGCTCTCAGATAAGACAGATTCTTTAGAGGGCCAATCAAAGCAACACAATATTGTTGTCCATGGCATCAAAGAGTCGATTAAAGAGAAGGCATCTGAATCTGAAGAAAAAGTGAGAAAGCTCTTCAGAGAAAAATTACAGTTGGATCAGCTGAAGATAGAACTGGATTGTGCACACAGAACAGGGAAACTACTGTCCTCGTCAGAAAAACCTCGACCTATTATGGTCAGATTCCTGCGGCTGAAGGATAAACTTGCTGTTCTGGATAAAGCAAAGAACTTGAAAGGTTCCAACATCTTTATCAATGAGGATTTTTCTGAAGCTGTTCGACAAAGAAGAAAAGAACTGGTTCCAGAAATGAAGGCAGCTCGAGAAAGAGGTGACATTGCATACTTGAGATATGACAGACTCATTGTCCATCCACCTCAAAATCCATCACAGCAAAAAAGAAGAAATTAGCTTACTGATTCTTCACTAAATATTGACAGTAACTTTTTTAATTTACATATTTATATCATAATTTTTAATTATGAACTGTAAATGTGACTTTGAAAATCAGATCTTTGAACCTTTTGATCATGCTACAACTGATTCTTATACTTTGAATCTTGATCCAGATTTAAATTTTTTTTCATCAGTTGATGTTTCTAATCTCTGCAGTTTTTATAATGAAATACAATTTAATGATTTATGTCTTTCTATGTCCTCTAGGGTATTTTCTACATTTCATCTGAATATAAGGAGTCTTTCTAGTAACTATGATAATTTTATTCACTACTTATCTTCGCTTAAACACAAATTTTCGGTTATTGCTTTATCAGAAACATGGCTTACTCAGGATCTTAAAGATATTTTTAAATTTCCTAGTTATAATTATATGCATTATATTAGAGATAATAGGTCTGGAGGTGGAGTATCTCTGTTCATTCATGAAAATTATGAATTTAAAATTAGGAATGATCTTAATTTAAAGTCAGATGGGTTTGAGGCGGAATCTGTTTTTTTGGAACTTTTAGATGCTTTTAATGGGAAAAATGTAATTATTGGTGCTATTTATAGACCACCTGATATAGCTGTCAAAGATTTCAATGAAAGTTTGTCGAGGTCACTTGACTTGATTAATGTAGAAGGCAAAATTTGTTATATATTAGGGGATTTCAACATAAATCTTTTAAAAAATAAATTAGATACTCAAGTAGAGGATTTTCTTAATGTTCTCTATTCAAATTATTTTTTTCCTCTTATTTATAAATCCACACGAGTTAACGAAAATTCAGCAACCTTGATAGATAATATTTTAACAAATTCTCTTAATGAAGGAATTAAATCTGGGGTTTTGTTGGCAGATCTATCAGACCATTTTCCGATATTTCAGTGTTCTTTAGTTAATTCTATTAAAGTTAAAGATACTAAGAACAATATTAATAAACGAATTATGAGTAAGTCAAACATTTGTAAATTTAGGAACATGCTCACTAGTACATCATGGTGTGATTTATATTATGAAAACAATGTTGAATTTGCATATCAAAAGTTTATGAATGTGATTAGTTTTAGTTTTAATGAATGTTTTCCAATTTGTACTTCTACAAAGAAAAACAGTAATGATTTTAATAAGCCTTGGTTTACTAAAGATTTACTAAGGATGTTGAGGAAAAAAAATGGTTTGTATAGAAAATATGTTGTAAATCCTACTCCTTTAACACATAGTACTTATAAAAACTATAGAAACAAGTATACTCATTTTATTAGATATGCGAAAAAGAAATATTTCAGTAAAAAAATTATGACTAATTCACAAGACACTAAAGCAACATGGAAAGTGATAAATCAGATGTTACAAAGGAAGAAAGCTGCTATAGAGGTACCATCAGTTATGTCAGATGGTGAAAATCATTTCAATAATCCATCTGATATTGCTAATCATTTTAACAGTTTTTTTGCAAATATTGGTTGTGAATTAGTAAATAACATTCCCTATTGTTATGGTAACCCACTGGACTTTATAACCAGAACTTTTCCTGTTATATCTTCTTTTAAATCTGTTGATATCCAAGAAATAAGTGATATAATTGATGAATTAAAGATATCTTCAGCTGGTCATGACAATATTTCTGCATTTCTGGTTAAACAGGTGAAGCATGAAATATTGCAGCCACTAGCTTATATTTTTTCATTATCTTTAAAAACTGGTATTGTGCCATCAGATTTAAAAGTTGCCAAAGTTATTCCAATGTTTAAAGCAGATAACCCATGTTGTTTTAACAATTATAGACCTATATCAATTTTGCCATGTTTTTCAAAAATATTAGAAAAAATAATATATAAAAGGATTATTTTTCATTTAGATTCTAATTCAGTTTTTTACAAACATCAGTATGGTTTTCGGAAACATCATTCTACTTATATGGCTCTGCTTCATCTGACTGACAAAATTACCTCTGCACTAGAAAAAAGTAAATTTGTTTGTAGTATTTTTTTAGACCTTTCAAAGGCATTTGATACAGTTAATCATCATATATTATTAGAAAAGTTACATAAATATGGTTTTCAGGATACTACATATAATCTTTTAAAAAGCTATATCTCAGATAGAAGGCAGTTTGTTTGTGTAAATGGTTGTTATTCTAGTAGAGCTGAATTGCTTTGTGGTGTCCCACAGGGTTCTATTCTAGGACCATTGTTATTTCTTATTTATATTAATGACTTGTCTAATGTTTCATATTTTTCCCCAATAATGTTTGCAGATGATGTAACTCTAATAAATAGCCATTCAAATTTTGATACATTGATTAAGGATGCAAATACTGGTTTAGCTGCTTATGTAACCTGGTTTAAATTAAATAAACTTGTTTTAAATATAAAAAAGTCAAATTATATAATTTTTAGTGGACGAAAAATGTATTCTAAAAGCTTATCAAAAATTACAATTGAATCTATGGCATTGCCTAAAGTGTCAAGTTCTAAGTTTTTGGGAATCATTATTGATGAAAACTTAAGTTGGAAAGAGCAAATAGACTGGGTTAGTAGAAAAATAAATAAATCTATTGGTATAATAAGGAGGGTTAGTTATCTGGTTAACACAAAATGTCTTCTTACTCTTTATTATAGTCTTATTTATCCATATCTTTCATATTGTAATATAGTTTGGGGGAGTACATATTCTACTAGTCTTAGTAAAATTCTGGTTCTTCAGAAACGATTTGTCCGTATTGCAACACGATCACATCTAAATACTTCATCTGCTCCTTTATTTCAGAAACTTCAAATTCTCTCTATTTATAATATTAATATATTCCAAATATGTATCTTTATTTTTAAAATTTATTCGAATCAGGAAAATTTCCCAGAACAATTTATAAATTATTTTATTACAAATGCAGAAATACATAAGTATTCAACCCGTCATTCTTTAGATCTCCATCTTCCTAAATTTCTTTCTTGTAGAGGTCAGTATTCAATCAGATATAGGGGGACAAAACTGTGGAATAATTTTAATCATTTGGCAAAAAAATGTACATCTGTAAAACATTATAAAAGATGTTTAAAAGATCATCTGATGAATGTATTGTGAATATATTTTTTTTGTTACATGTTTAAATTGTGATATTTTTTTTTGTTTTGTTTGTTTGTTTTGATGTTATATTTGTTATAATAGATTTTGATATTATTTAGGTAGAGACATTTTTTAAGCCCATGTTAGGTTTTTGCCTCTACCTGCACTATTTTGTTTATTGCTATTTCCATTTTGTGTTTATTGTTTTTATTGGTGCAAATAAATATAAATAAATATAAATAAATCCAGGCCAAAAAAAAAAAACAGCTACATTTGTGAAGACGCTCTTAAAGGAATAATTCATATAGTTTAGCTTGTTCAGAAATGCATGTGAAAAGTGTGTCCTTATGGGACTGTAGGGGGCAGAGGGAGTGTAGCCCAGGAGCAAGAAATTAAATTAAAAATTCTTGCATAAAGCTGCTTTAAGCAGCAAGGTCCATAATATATTACAAAAATATGTTTTTATAGCTTCTAATAGAATCTTACTGGGAGATAAATAGTAGCAGATTTGGCAAAAACTACATTAGGCATTTTTTTAACATTTACAAAAAGTCAAGGGTAGTTCTGTTCTCACTTTAAAAACAACACAAACATCCTAAAATCTGAGCTCTGCTGATTGAAGGCTTTTGAGCAATTAGGATTTGGATTGATTTAGAATCCTGAAAGGGTTTTAATCAGGCATTCCCTCGCTTTTGTCATCCAATTTTTTCATGACTCATTCCACAAACCAAAACCACATGTTCACGGGCACGAACAATGTAAATACACAGTCAGTGACACATCAACCGCTAACACAGGCCTGCAGTGAGTGAATCTGCAGTCATTTGATATGATAATCAGTCATGACAAGCCTTGCCATTAACACACGTACAGTATACAGTACTAGTACTTTAGATACTTAAAAATAGTACTTTTTGCTCGGATGCCAACTTTGCTCACTCTTGGCATTATTTTCACAGTCGGCTTCATGGGGTGGAACCTGGAACGGTTCTCCAACTGTCTGAAAGGAGTTGTAGTAGATAAAAAAAAAACCTTTTTATCTACTACCCAATTACACGTGTTTCTTCATAATTTATAAGTCTTTAACCCTTGTGAGGTGTTCGGGTCTGTGGGACCCGTTTTCATTTTTCATCAAATGATACGCAAACTCATTGGCATTGGCTCATTTTTTGTGAAGAACATATATCAAAACACATTTTCGATAAACACACACTGTACCACCTCCCCCCCCCCCCCCCCCACCACCCCCAACACACACACATTTATATTACATACAGTATGTTTGGCCAAGGGCTAATAAACATTGCTTCATTTGTAAATTTGAAACTAAACACATTTTCTACTCATATCTTGAGTTTAATTCATTTTCTTTTACATTTTATTAAAAAAACTAATAAAAAAAAGAGTAGCACTTTTTGAAAGAAATGTAACATAAGAAAGGTAAAGGGCAAATATTAACCATGTAAGCTGTTTATATTGCTTGCAATTTAGGTGAAGCGAGCATGTGTAAAGCATTTTAATGTAAAATTGATTAATTTTGCTGAATTAAATATAAGTAACAAAGTAAACGAGTAACAAACATATGAACACCACACAAGGGTTAACTAATTTACTACAATGTAGTACATAATGCAAATAAAGATTAAAGATATCTGTACATAACATCACTTTCCAAAAAAAGTGTCTACATTTTTGTAGATTTTTTGGTTAACATTTAATTCAAACACAACAGGTGTCATTTAGCTTGTAACTAATATATATATATATATATATATATATATATATATATATATATATATATATATATATATATATATATATATATATATATATATACACACACACACAGTATATATATATTTTTTTTTGTGGGGTCCTGAGTATTGAGGAACAGGATTAAAGGAGATAAAAGTAGATAATAGAAACAAGGAGGTGGTCATAATGTTATGCTTAGGGCTGTCAACAACAAAAAAAAAAAACACGCAATTCATTTGAAATCAGTAACATGTTATTATTTTTTAAAGCAATTAATTATGTCATTAAGTCTGACCTCAACTTGGTTTACTTGCGGTGAGAACGTGATCTGGTCTCGATCAGACCCAACTATCAAATATACTTCTTTTTAATTGAGCTAAACTGCTAATTAGAGCAATTTAATCTAATGATACATCAGCCAGATAATATACTGCTATGAACAAACTCTGTCTCTGCTGCTCCATGCTGTTTACACACTAAGAGCATGGTATGTGCAGCGTTCACTGCTCACATCTGCAATTTTAGTGTTCAGTGTGAAAGCAGTTTCACACTGCACAGTTATATACGCACTGGAACACAGAATCTACTCACTATATTCACTTTCCTGCTCCCGCACCAGACAGCTCTGACCAATCAGAGGAGAAGATGTGCTTGTGTGGTTTATTGGTGCGCGTTTTGGTGTGTTTAGTTAAAGTTTATGCCTGTGTGAAACCAACCAAACAGAGGGAGAACAGCTCCAAATAAACAACAAACTCATCAACTGATCCGGATCATAGAAACTACAACTACAGGAATGAAATCACTCTTTTATACTCAGCTAATTTTAAAATTCTAATTTAGAAATCCTTCCAAACCAAGCTGAGATGTTTATAATAAAGTAAAAAAAGTTTCCTCTATTTAATTTGTCATGCATTTTTTATTCCAGCGCCACAAAACATTGGCTGTTTCTCGCCTCAAACATATAAGTATATACTAGTATTTTTTTAAAAAAGACACCGCTAATATAAATATAATTGCATTTTACATTTTGTACTTATTTTTGTCATTATTTTATTTACATTTAAATATCCACTATAGAAAATGTGTCTTAATTAGAAGAACAAGTGCGATTAATCACAGTTAATCAAAGAATACTATTGTGATTATTCGGATTATATTTTTTAATTGATTGACACCACTTTTGTAAATTTGTAAATTTGAAACTAAATAAATTTTCTACTTATATCTTGAGTTTAATTCATTTTCTTTTACATGTTATCAAAAAACTAATAAAAAAAAGAGTAGCACTTTTTATTTATTTATTTTATTTATTTATTTATTTATTTTTTATTTTTTTGGCCCAACCACCACCCCCCCTCTTCGGAGGACAATTAATACTTTATTTTTATTTATTTTATGCAAAAATGTGTCATGTGTTACGGATTATGTCATGAAATGCCTACCACAATGGAGGCAAGAAACCGCCACCATGCCCGTGCGATCCAGAGGCAGATAGGGAAGAACCCAGTGGACCCAGACCATCCACAGCCCATTAGGAGCCCAGAAGACCCACGGCCACACATCCCGATGGTAACCATGTGCACACCCCAGATGAGGACGGGGGAGCCGGGGGAGCCCCCCCCCCGATGCGATGTTAGACTGAGCAGGAGTTGGGGAAGGGCCAGGAAAGGACCGAGGGGCAGAGGACTACGCCCCGGAGGAAGAGAGCCAACTACTGCTGGCTCACTAGGCACCCAGTTCCATACACCCAACCGCAGTACAGGGAAGGCAAGTCCAGGGTGTAGAGCGGCTACGGCCCCAGGACACCGCCGCTCTGCAAGACAGCGCCCCCATCCCCACACTGCAATACAACATAAATACACACCCCACTCACATACAAAAGACAACAGATATTACACACACGCACACACACGCACACACACAGACACATTTACAATAAACATCCCACTCTTTCTCATACACACACACACAACCGGTCTTAAGTGGGAGACTGCCGCTTCCCCACCTGAGCGCCCCTACCTCCCCACAGGGAGGGCACCCAGAATCCCGGAATGCCAACCAGACACCCCAACACGGACCAAACCACCACCCCCCACGACGGCGCGCCCAAGAGAGGCATAGACCCTCCCCAGCGCAGGGAGGGACCCAAACAGGCGACAGACGCCCACGGGCACCAGGGCCCCGGACTCCGGACTCCGCACCCCGACCGCCACAGGGGAACCCAGCCAACCGGACAGGGCCAGCACCCACCACCATGGGCCCCCCAGACCCACACCCCAAGACCACAAGAGCATACATCTAGGCCCCCCCCCACCAACAACCAGGGCCCCCACACAGAAATCACCAGGCGGCAGCCACCGTCCCCAGTCCAAGAGACACCCGAATCCCCCGATCCCCCCCCCCAGCCACCTGCCGGACGCACCAGGAGACACGACTACAGCCGCCCACCCCATCATGTGATGGAGCTGATCAGTGGGAACCAGAGAGATTCAAATGTAGCCAATTGTTTTTTTGAGGTTGCAGACATTCTTTCCAGACTAATGTGGTCATTTTGAAATTGTTTAAACATATCTGTGTCCAAAAGTTCTTATCTGGGTTCATGGAGAGATCTCGATCCCATTTTGTAATTGGGAGGGATATTGAATCATTAATTTTGGATAATAACTTATATATTTTTGATAACAATTTAGGAGTATAGAGATTCATGAACTCTTATCAATACTGGGATTTCTAATGTTAGATTATTTAAATTAAATCTTGCTTGTATAATGGACTTCAATTGTAGATACTCCAGAAATTTGCTACTGCTAATTTCGTATTTTGAAATAAGATCTTCAAATGACATAAAGGTCCCCTCCTGTATAACATGTTCTAAATTCTTAATTCCTTTCTCTTGCCATTGTGAAAAATTAATAACTGTTTTTTTCTGACATATATCTGGGTTGTTCCAAATGGGTGTCCTTTTACATGGTATTAGTGAAGACTTGGCTATCTTTAAAAATTCCCACCAAGCTGTCAGAGTGGTGTTTATGTTTAGGCTTTTAAAGCAGCTATAGTGTTTAATACTGGAGCTAATGAAAGGTAAGTCAGAGATTTTCACTTTTCCACTGAGTGTTTGTTCTAGGTCCAGCCATGGGCTGCCTAAAGGGTTTGTTTTAATCCAACTTGTAACATATTGCAATCTATTGGCTAAAAAATAGTGATAGAAGTTTGGTAGTTCTAGACCACCATGGCATTTTAGCTTCTGTAAAGTCTTCAGACTTATTCTCAATGTTTTATTTTTCCATAAAAATTTTGAAATGTTTGAGTCTAATGACTTAAACCAAGCAGCAGGAGGTTTATTAGGGATTAATGAAAACAAATAATTGATTTTAGGTAGAATCAGCATTTTTACAGTAGCAACTCTCCCAATAAGAGATATAGGTAGAGAATTCCATCGTGTGAGATCGTCCTCTATTGTTTTTAGTAGAGGAATATGATTCAATCGTATCAGGTCTGATAGCTTGGGGGAAAAATGTATACCTAAATATTTAATGTTGCCCGACTGTAGTGAAGTAGTGCTCTGAAATGTACAATTCAGAGGTAGAACTGTTGATTTACTCCAATTAATGGAATAATCTGAAACAGATGAGAACTTATCTATGAGTGTGATTGTCTTTAGCAGAGAAGTTTGTGAGTCCCTAAGGAAAAGTAATACATCATCAGCATAAAGGCTTATCTTGTATTTTCTGTTTGAATTCCTTTAATATCTACACTTTGTCGTATTTTTGCTGCTAGTGGTTCAATAAAAAATACAAAAAGTGAGGGAGAGAGCGGGCAGCCCTGTCTGGTGCCTCTCTGCAGACTAAAGCTTTGTGAAATAAGATCATTTGTCCTAACCCGTGCATTGGGAGAGCTATATAATGTTTCAATCCAGTTTATGAAGGATGGACCAAATCCAAATTTATTTAGAACTGCTAACAGAAATTTCCAATTTACCCGGTCGAATGCTTTCTCTGCATCTAAAGAGACAACTATGGTTTCTAATTTGTTAAAGGAACAGTAATCTATTACATTTATTAGTCGCCGTGTGTTATCGGCTGAGTGCCGGCCTTTGATAAAACCTGTTTGGTCCGAATGTATAATGGATGGAGTGATTTTTTCTAACCTCCTTGCAAGAACTTTGCAAATTATTTTAAGGTCTACATTTATAAGCGAAATTGGGCGATAGCTGGATGGGAGTGTTGGATCTTTGCCTGGTTTAAGAAGCAAGGTAATGTTGGCAGAGTTCATGTTTGGAGATATTATGCGGTCCTTCTTGATTTGAGTGACCATTCTAAAAAAAATGGGTTCTAACACAGACCAGAATTCTTTATATAACTCTGCAGGAAAGCCATCTGGACCTGGAGCTTTATTATTTGGGAGATCCTGTATTGCTTTAAAGAATTCGGAAGATGAAAAAGGTGAATCAAGAGTCATAACCTGTTCCTCATCTAGTTTAGGTAGATTTATATTTTTCAAAAATTCTTCAATGTCAGCATCAGATGGATTAATCTGTGATGAGTATAATGCCTCATAAAAGTCTTTAAAATTGTTATTAATTTCCTGTGGGTCATGAGTAATGTTACCAACAGAGTCTTTAATTGAAGAAATAGCTGTTTTTTCTTTATTTAGTTTTAATTGGTTTGCCAGGAATTTTCCAGATTTATTTCCATGCTCGAAGTTTTCCAAACGCAGCCTCTGCAACATAAATTGTGTCTTTTTATCAATGATTTCATTTAGTTCCAATCTTAATTTCCGCAGGGTGTTAATTATATGTTCTTGTGGTGAAGCAGCATAGGCAGTTTCTAAAGATTTTATTTTCTGTTCCAATTCTGACACACGAGTTTTTTTCTTTCATTTTCTTATGTGCGCAGTAAGATATTATTTTACCCCGCATTACTGCCTTCCTGGCTTCCCAAAGAACACATGGCGATATTCCAGGCAGGTCATTATGTTCTAAATATATAGCCCACTCTTTTTTGAAGTAATTAATGAAATCTTGTTCGTTAAGTAATGATGTATTAAATCTCCAGTTCCTAGCTGGTGGTATAACTCTTTTCCGTGTCAAAGACATAGACACCGGTGCGTGATCGCTAATAATGATAGGGTGAATTTGAGTGTCTGTGATTTCCCTCATCATAGAGCTGCTAACTAAAAAGTAATCTAAGCGAGAGTGAGATTTATGTACTTGTGAGAAAAAACTATACTCTTAGTAGCACTTTTTAAAAGAAATGTAACATAAAGGTAAAGGGCAAATATTAACCATGTAAGCTGTTTATATTGCTTGCAGTTTAGGTGAAGCAAGCATGTGTAAAGCATTTACTAGTATTTTAATTAAAGACACCACTAATATAAATATAATTGCATTTTACATGTTGTACAGTCATTTTTTTATTTACATTTAAATATCCACTATAAAAAATGTGTCTTAATTAGAAGAACAAGTGCGATTAATCGCAGTTAATCATAGAATACTATTGTGATTATTCGGATTATATTTTTTAATTGATTGAAACCACTAGTTATGCTTGATCTTTCCTCTAAACACACACCAATAAGATCTGAGCTGAGGTCAGTGGTGTTGGGGAGCATGTACTGAGGAATATAGGGGAACAGAACGTCTCGGGCATCATCAGCTCAGCAGCCGTGAGAGATTCAGCCAAATTCAGGCAAAAAAGGAAACAAAGAAAGGAAAAGGATTGCGGAACAGTTCCAGCGGTTCCGCTGCTATGAATTACAGAGAGAACAAACACAGCCGAGCGAGCGGAGTGTGAATGAGTGTGTGTTTATAGTAAAAGCACTGACTCTGAGCGTGAGTGAATAAATAAAGACCTAAAATGATCCAGTCAAGACAATTCTATAACTGTTCCTTTGTTCTTTTGTCTGTGGGTGAAGGAATGAGATTAGCGAGTGAGAGTAATTGGTGACGGCTCTTTTGGTGATCTGGATGTGAGGAAGTTTAAGCTCGAGTTTAGCTGCTGTTGACTAAACATCACTGTTAAATGGTCAGTTAAAAAAAAAAAGTTGATACACTTTCTCATTCAATGTTATTATTTTTTACATTTTTGTCCATTTTTATTTGTAAATTAATAGTGAAGTCATACTCTGTGAATCATTTAGGTGACTCTACAGAGCCCCTGAAGGGACATGGTGTATTTTTTTTTTTTACATAAAAAAAGTGGTGAGCACCACATACCAAGTGGTGAGCAGCACATACGAAGTGGTAGGCACCACATACTAAGCGGTGAGTACCACATATTAAGTATAGTAAGTATAGTATGTGATTTTTACCACTTACTATCTGGCACTCACCACTTATTATCTGGTGCTCACCACTTTTTTACGTAAAAAAACACACCATGTGGTGCTCGCCACTTTTTTACACACACACACAAATATACTTTATGTAAAAAAAATAAAATACACCATGTGGTGCTCACCACTTTTTTTTTTACGTTAGAGCACCACATGGTTTATTTTATTTTGTGTGTGTAAAAAAGTGGTGAGCACCACATGGTGTATTTTTTTTTTTACATAAAAAAGTGGTGAGCAGCACATACGAAGTGGTAGGCACCAAATACTAAGCGGTGAGTACCACATATTAAGTATAGTAAGTACTATCTGGCATTCACCACTTATTATCTGGTGCTCAATACTTTGTATATGCTGATCACCACTTAGTATGTGGTGCTCACCACTTTTTTTTTACACACACACAAAATAAAATAAACCATGTGGTGCTCACCACTTTTTTTACTTAAAAAATACACCATGTGGTGCTCACCACTTTTTTTAAGTAAAAAAAAAAAAGCACCATGTCCCTTCAGGGGCTCGGTAAGGTGCGTGATAAAAAAAAACAAGCAGAACTAAAAATGTGTTAATCAAACTAAACTAAGTTGAATTAACTCAAAAAATTCTCTATAATCGGTCAGTTTATCATCAGTTTATCATAAGCTTAAATTACTTTTTTTAGAGTTCATGTTGCTAAAAATAAAAAAAATAAAAAAACATTGGCACAAGAAGAAGAGGCTGTGAAACTGGAGAAGAGTTTAGGGGATGTGGGCATGAAATTCACATGAACAAAAAAGAAAAAGGAAAAAAGAAACACCCCAGCAGAACCTCCAGTCTGCGATCCTGGGTGAAGATTTAATACAATCAAGTCTCTACAGAACACAGATGCTACCTCAAAGCCCTGCAGCAAGCCCCCAGTTCCCAGCATGCTATTAAAACACACACAGAGGGAACGAGAAAGAGAGAGAGAGTAAAAGAGAGAGAGAGAGAGAGAGAGAGAGAGAGAGGGATGCTGGGAGGGAACGGTTGGCTCAGCTCCTGTCTGCACTTGCACACCAGATGAGCTCTGCTTCTGCGCTGGAATGTGTTTGTGAGAGCAGTTTAACTACGGACCCGCCCAGCCATTTCCACAGAAATCTGATCCCTTCAATCCCACTCAGCCCAGTCCTCAGCATGCTGCGTTCCTCACTCTCTCTCTCTCTCTCTCTCTCTCTCTCTCTCTCTCTCTCTCTCTCTCCTTCGTTTTCCCTCCTCTATCTTTTCCTCCTCCTTTATCTGGCCCATTTTCTTTCCGAGATTTTTCTTTCCCAAACTTCTCTGAGCTCTCCCTCGGAGTTTCCCTTCGAACATTCCTCAGTAATACTCTGCAAAAAAACAATCGACCTCAACCATACAAAGTACCTCCACTGACTGTATTTTAATAGCGGCTATAAACCGTGACGCGGCAATAAAATAAAATCTAATACTGAGACTAAAAGTGAGAAAAAAGGTCCTGCTCCTTTTCTCCCAATGAAAAAGTAACTTACTGAAGTGTGACTAAATTAATGTACTCTCCAGGCCTAGACTGTAGACTAGGGGTGGGTGATAAAATAATGGTTGTAAAATTATATCACAATATTTCTATTGGTATTTCTGCGATATTTCTAGCGATACTCTTGACGATATGACAAAAGATTAAATTAAAAAGAAATCAAGAACACACTACTGCAACAAAATGAAAATTAAAATGAAATTTATTATTTTTTATTTTACTACTGAATACAATATGATATGGCACACCCCTAACTGAGATACTAAAAAAAATACAAAAATTTTATCAGACTTGTAAAAGAATTCAATGATACTAAAAATGTACTCCAAATATCTCCATATATCCAGGCTTAAAGTAAAATAAATGATACTGGACAGATATAATCTCCCAGCACTGCAGGAGCAGCATTAGCATTAGCCACTAACCGTGCTAAGCGCTAGCTTTTTTGCTGTTTAGAGGTGAGTATTATCAGCCTGTAGCCTGCTGCTAACCCTGGCTAGCCCTGCTGAAACAGCATTAGCATTAGCCGCTAACCACACTAAGGGCGAGCTCTTTCTAGCTTTTTCTTTTGCTGTGCACCCAACCTTAGTGGAACTCTGAAAATCTAAGCTTACTGTAAATAAACAGACGCACATTTTTTTTCACCCAAATAAACAGTTTTCAGGAGAGAAATCTGTGTAGATTAACATCCAGCACTCGTTTGACTTAAAAAGAAAATGTTTTTTTTAGGAATTACAGTTTTGTTTACTTAGCTCAGCTTAGCTTTACTTAAGTTACCAACCACCACCCAGCGACGAGACCTGCTGAATTAGAAGGAAAACATGGCGACACCCCTGTTCCTTACTAGTTTCCCATAATGCGCCTTATAATTCTGTGCACTTTATGTATGAAAATAGACCAGAAAATAGACATTAATTGATAGTGTACCTTATAATCCAGTGTGCCTTATAGTCCTAAAAATACAGTAATAGTTTGTTGTCCAACGACTTGTACTGGCATGTTAGAGCAATTCAATTTAAAAATCATGAATTAACCTTTTTTGAAATGTGCAGATTTTCCCCATTTTCTATTTTATAATTTGGAAATCACAGTGCAGCGTGGTTTGAGGTTTGAGCTTAAGGAGCACTATCTTTTTCCACAGATCCTGAGGAGGTCTTCTTCCACTGGTAATAGTTTTATATCAGCTCTAAAGTTTCAGCTGATCTCTCCTTTATCTGCCCTAAAACTCTGTAAAGCTCATCCAAGAACTCCTCTCCTCTCCAACTATTCCAACCTCTCCTCTGCTGGCTCTCTCGCTCTGATCTCTCTCTCTCTCTCTCTCTTTATATGTGATAGCTCACACTGCACTCGGTTAAGCCTGTGAGTCAGACACTTCAGGAATGCCAGCAGAGGCCCAAAGACAATTCATAAATGTAAGCTAATATTCTGATTCTCATCCACATGGGTATAATCTGGTACAGCAGAAGGATGGCAGAAACAACACACTGCACAGGGCAGCCATAGTTCAGAAGGACTGCACTGTAATTAATCCACATATACAGTGTATACAGTGTGTCCAAATCAGTGGCGGACTTAGCAATTTGGGGGCTCAAGGCGAATTTAGCTAGGGGGCCCATCAACATTAATATGCGAGAAATAGGGTTGTGCCGATATCATCGTCCATGGTCATTTATGACCCAACATCGCGATGGGTGGTAACCATCGCGATGCCACGCCCACTTTTTTGTTTTTCCATTATACACTGACCTTCTTTAGGTCTCCTTCACCTAAAACTTTAGCAGGGATTGTACGGAAATAGATCAAATCAGGTATATAAATAAATCCCTAATAAATAAATAATAAATTAGAGTCAGGGATGAAAATTAAAATACCCTACTGCTACAAATATGCCTAATTGGCATATTATTCTATTACTTATTATTATTCTATTATTATTCTATTATTATTATTCTAATATTATTTATATCTAGGTTACAGCTAGTCTTCGTCTTCGTTTTTCTACATGTCGGTATTAATTTTAAACACTTCATGTCATTCACGCTGGTTGTGCGTCGGGAAACTTGCTCATTGTCAGCCAGTGTTGGGCACGTTACTTTGAAAATAAATTATGTAATTTCTATTATTATTAGAAAAATAACAAACGAAAATAAACCCAAAATGTTGACAAAAATATAATCTAACGAATTTCAAAACAACGTTAAAATGGTATTAATATAATATAATATAACAACTGGATCAAACAGTTTAGCGTCAGTCATGGGGAAAGCTCGAGGCATTGCGATTTAAAAAAAAAAAAAAGTTTTAATAAATAAGGTCCTATCAAGTGAAGTAAAATATATGGTATTAAAAGGTATTAAATTCACATGTTTATTGAAACTTTATCTACATAAAGTAGCTTTAACCACTTGCGGAAACAGATTTACAAATACACACATACAGTTGCAAGAAAAGTATGTGAACCTTTTAGGATGACTTGGATTTCTGCATAAATTGCTCATTAAATGTGTTCTGATCTTCATATAAATCACAACAACAGACAAACACAGTCTGCTTAACCTAAAGCCACACAAAAATGATATGTTTGCATGGTTATATTGAACACAACATGTTAAAATTCACAGTGAGGGGGAAAATATATGTGGAACTTTGGATTTAATAACTGGTTGACCCTCCGTCTTGGGATATCTGGTGTTTTTTGTTTATAGATGTGTCTTAGATTAGAATCAGAACACATTTAATGACCAATTTATGCAGAAATCCAAGTATAAATCCAAAGGGTTCACATAATTTTTCTTGCAAGTGTATATGAACAATCCTATTTCACACCTTACGCTAATTCTATTTCCAGAATTTCCCTCTGGGATTAATAAAGTATCTATCTATCTATCTATCTATCTATTGAGGGATGTATCAAAATCAGTATTAATATAGCACTGGCACAAGCAACCAAAATTACTTTTACTTTTATACTTTAAGTAGTTTTGAAACCAGTACTTTTACACTTTTATTTAAAAAGTAAAAAGCTTGAGTTAAAACTTCAACTCCTACAAAAGTATTTTAAACCCTCGTATTTAATCGTCTACCTACAAAGCAATTTTCAGTACATACATAACACTGTAGATTGATTGTAAAATACTCACACATCTTCAGAAAGGGACCGTCTTATCCTTCTGTCATCCACTCAAATCAGGCCTCTCTCTCCAAATCTGATGTACCTGTAATTGTGATGTCCATCCAATAAAACCAAATACTGCTATAACCCTACACAGAAGCATTGTACAAAATGTAAGGAAATTTGTGTTTTATATATTGTGGTATTTCTTTGTTGTAATAATGCTTCTTTTTAATACGTTTTATACCTGTTATCTTATTTCTGTTCATTTCTCTTTTAAATGGCGCCACATTTGTAAGGAATATGAATTTGTGGGATGAGCAGCAGAGCTGAGAATGTGCTGAGGTTGCATCCATGAAAGGTTTGCTAAATCTTCTCTTCCTATCCCAAACAGCAGATTATTCTACTGAAAACTATTGACACTAGTTTTGAGCTTCTGGTTCCTCCAGGTGCTGAACCTGATTGAACATGGGCTCTATGAGCTTCAGTGGTCAGTAGGTGTCTGCTGTTCCAAGAATCTGCATCATGCCAGGTTTAGCTGATCTGAATAACCCTAGTAAAAAGAAAAGTAGATTAAGGTGTACTAAGCATTATTATGCTATAGTGCACTAAAGTGTTCTTGTAGCCACATTATTATTAATCAGTATATTTAAAGAGTGATAAAATTTAACAACTTTTTTGTACTTGTTATACTTTAATTGATTAAAAATAGTATAAAAGTCTTACTCAAATTGTGCTTTGGAACAGGAACAAAGAAATACCAGGAAGCTCAACAAACTGATCAGGAAGGCCAGCTCAGTTCTGGGCTGCTCACTGGAGGGGTTTGAAGTGGTAGTGGAAAGAAGGTCACTTAAAAAGCTTATTGCTATACTGGACAACACAGCACATCCTCTTCACGATCTACTGGTCACACAGCGGAGCACCTTCAACAATAGACTCATTCAGCTCCGCTGTAGCAAAGATCGCTACAGGAGATCATTCATACCGACAGCCATTACACTGTACAACAGCTCTTTACTGTAACGACATAACAAGGACTAACTAGTTCTTGCTCAATTTGCACCAGCTGTACATTATAACATCTGTAATATTCTGCACTGTCACTTTGTCCTACTTTTTTATACAGTGCTTTGTACTATATTTATGCACATTTTGCACATATTTGTACATTAATGTTTATACTGTTAATATTAATGTTATCACAGAGCACAGCCACTGTGCATATTTACACTAGTCCATTACTGCACAATTACTGCATAATATTTACGTCAATAACTTCCGCATATTATGTAAATTATATATCTATAGCTTTTATAATGTTATATTTCATATCTTTAATTCTTTTTAATTCTACCTATTCTATTCTATATATTCATTACTTGTGATACTTTTTAATTATTGTTCTTTGCTCTTATTGTAACTGTGCTGCTGTAATAACTGACTTTCCCTCTGGGATTAATAAAGTTCTATCTATCTATCTATCTATCTATCTATCTATCTATCTATCTATCTATCTATCTATCTATCTATCTATGTGTACTAAAATGGAACTATTTTAAATATACTTAAGTAACATTTAAACATTTAAACTACTTCATGTATGTACTGTAATCCCATATTTTAAATATGCTTACAATAAAAATTAGAATACATTTAATAAATTTTACAGCTGTATCACTGTTTATTATACACCAGGTATATTAGAAATTTACTAAGAATTGATGTTAAATATATGTGATCTATTTACATTAGAGTACAAATATGCTTTTTGTTCCTGTCTTTTGTAAATAGCACTTCTAGTATACTAGAATACTAGTACTTGATTTTTTTGCATGTTACAAATTTACTTCAAATGTTATAAATGTAGGAATTTATTTTACTTTCTAAAAAGTTACAAGACACATTGTACTTTAAGTTAACTATTGTAAAAGTTGTTTTTAACACACTTTGCTAAAAAAAAAACACACACAATATTGTAAGTAAAGCAATGAGTGAAAGCATAATATTAATGTACTTTTAGTATATTTTAAGTAAGAACATAAATCTGTATTATAGTATATTTGCAGCATACTTAGACATTTCTCAATACGTTTTAAGTTAAATTAAGTATATATATATATATATTTTTTTTTTTTTCGCCTGTGAGCAACTTCAAGCCAATGTTCCACTAAACCAAGTTACTGCAATATTTGGAGTGAGCCCTGGTACCAGTATCTCCAACATAATGACCAAATTCCATATAACAAGGGATATAAACAGAGACAGACCATGATGTGGGCGTCCCAAGAGGCTCCTCAAACACCAAACCATTCAGTGGCAGAATAAAGTGCTGTTTATCATTGGCTGAGAACCTTTTCATGGGCAGCACAACCTCAACAGATACTCAGCACTGCTGCTCATCCCACAAATACATATTCCTTACAAATGTGGATCAATTTGATAGAGAAATGAACAGACAAGTCATTTAAATAACACTTACACTCACTTAGGTCTTCAGTAACGAAGTCCACACCATATCACCCAGTCCTGAACACCCACTTCACTTTATAAAAAGTGACCAGCACTGTTTGCTGATCTCCCTGCAGCACAAGCACAGCTACCAAACTTACCAATTAACCTATAATTTGAATCAGGTGTGCTGGAGCAGGTTAATCACCAGCCTGAGTAGGACGGCTGTGTCTAAAACTGCAAGAAATGCTGATTTGGTGCCACCTAGATTTAACTAAAGCCGTCCATACACTACACCACTTTGAAAAGACTCTGAAAATACTTTTAACAGATTAAAATCTGACACCCTCTCACATCTACAGACTTTTACTCACAGACTAAGATTTAGCAAAGACTGGGGATCTTGCAGGATCACTAACTGCAAGACTGCAACTAGATTCTTTCTGAGGTTATTTCCCATCATGCTTCTGGAGAAGTTTATTTACATACAATACATATTACATATAAAGTTACAAATAATGTGTTTATCAATACTGTGATTTATCAGAGACTCATCAACTGTTTATTTTCTGCCACACTGTTTTTTTTAATATTATTATATATATATAAATATATATATATATATATATATATATATATATATATATATATATATATATATATATATATATATATATATATATAACAGTTTCACTGCTGTACAAAAACAAAAGCATTTCAAATTTAATTTAACAGTACAGTACTGTATATATTTATCCATGAAAAGAAAGAAAAATCCCTGAATACAATTCAGTCTGGACATCCATCATTAGCTTCCTCCAACAGTAATCACCCCACAAAATCAACCAATCCACCATGAAAACAGCTTAACCGAGATCCAATACCCAACCCAACACTACTGTCTTCCTAACAAACACACACACACACACACACACACACACACCTACAAAAATATCAGCAGCTCTGGAATATAATCAAGAGGAAGATGGATGATCACAAGCCATCAAATCAAACTGAACTGCTTGATTTTTTGCACCAGGAGTAAAGCAGCATAAAGTTATCCAAAAGCAGTGTGTAAGACTGGTGGAGGAGAACATGATGCCAAGATACATGAAAACTGTGATTAAAATCAGAGTTATTCCACCAAATATTTATTTCTGAACTCTTAAATCTTTATTAATATGAACTTGTTTTCTTTGCATTATCTAATAATATAATAATATATAAAAATATATAAAAGTAGTATATATAGTGCATAATGAACAAACAGGTATATATAATTTTCATACACTTTTTACACATGTACAACCCTTATAAATTACATTATAAATGACTGCTATTTTTTTTTATCATCCTTACAGCAGTGCAGTGTTTGGTGCAGGATTTCCAAAGGGATTAAAACTGAGGCAATGTCGACCCCTAGCGTCTATATTTTATATTACAGCAACATATTCATCATCATATCCCAGAGGAAACAGAACATTTGTTAGAAATAAAGCAGCTTTTTGCGTGTTCTGTCTTAAATAAACTGCATGTTTAACGCATTACTGACCGTCTGCTTAATTTTATAACATAACTAATGAATAATATTAATTATTTTGTATTTTACGCCAGAACTGGTGTGTTTGAAAGCAGGCAGACACTGATGATTAAATACATAGATATAAGCTGAGGGTTTTCTCTGATGCTGCAGCTGATTGATAGTCTGTATGTGAAGATCCGGGTATTTGTGGCTGAAGGTGGGTTTAGTAATTTAGTAAAGGTACGCGCAAAACTCTGCTCCAGGTGAGGCTCGAACTCACAACCTCGGCATTGCTCTGCAATGTACTGTCATATAAGTACCGCGCGCTAACCGATTGCGCCACTGGAGCTCCGGGCGCAGGGTGCACTAATACAGCTTATCAGCGTTAACGCGATAATAACGCGAGTAAACGACGACTAACCGAACTGCGATTATCATTAAAAACAGGACTATTTTAACACTAATGGTAACAAACACTGGATTTAGTTAAGAACAGGATATAGTACACAACAATATCATATTTCTAAAGTATATTAAAATATATTTACCATAATTTACTATATACTAGTAAAATACTAAAATACTAGCAGTTCATTTCTAACAACTTCTAAGTATAAGGGCTAGTAGTAGAAGTAGTTACTACTCATTTTAGTAACAGTAGAAGCAGTAAGTGGTACTTTTAGCAGCAGTAGAAGTAGTACTAGTTTTGGAAACAGTAGTAGAATTTAATACTAGTGTAATTAGGAGTAGAAGTAGTTAGTACTAGTGTTAGTAGAAGTGGTTTAAGACTAATTTCAGAAGTAGAAGTATTTAGTGTTAACAGCAGTAAGAGCAGTTAGTAATAATTTCAGTAGTATAAATAGTTAGTAATACTTTTAGTAACTGTAGTAGAAGAGGTTAATACTAGTGTAAGTAGTAGTAGGAGTAGAACTAGTCTTAGTAACAGTAGTTAGTAATAATTTCAGTAGTCGGGATAATAATTTTAGTTAGTAATTATTTCAGTAGTAGGAATAGTAAGTAATAGTTTTAGTGGCAGTAGGAGTAATTTTTTTTTTTTTTAGGAGTAGGAGTAGGAGTAATTTGTACTAATTTCAGTAGAATGAGTAGTTAGTACGTATTTCAGTAGTAGGTGTAGTACTAGTTTTAGTAACAATAGTAGAAGAACTTACTAGTGTAAGTATTAGTAGGAGTAGAAGAAGTTAGTACTAGTTTTAGTAACAATAGTAGAAGTTAATACTAGTGTAAGTATTAGTAGGAATAGAAGAAATTAGTACTAGTTTTAGTAGCAGTAGGAGTAGGTAGTACTAATTTCAGTAGAAGTACTTTTTTCAGTAGTAGGAGTAGTACTAGTTTTAGTAACAATAGTAGAAGAAGTTAATACTAGTGTAAGAAGTAGTAGGAGTATAAGTATTTAGAACTAATAGAACTAGTTTTAGTAGCAGTAGGAGTAGGTAGTACTAATTTCAGTAGAAGTACTTTTTTCAGTAGTAGGAGTAGTACTAGTTTTAGTAACAATAGTAGAAGAAGTTAATACTAGTGTAAGAAGTAGTAGGAGTATAAGTATTTAGAACTAATAGAACTAGTTTTAGTAGCAGTAGGAGTAGTTAGTACCAAGGGCGTAGGAGCAGGCTTGATATTGGGGGGGACACATTTGCCAATATGAACCCAAGCCCACCCAATAGTTTCCTAGAACAACATTTGTGGAAATTACTTTTAATTAAAAGTAAATTAATATTATAAGGTG
Source organism: Astyanax mexicanus (assembly GCF_023375975.1). Classification (NCBI taxonomy): domain Eukaryota; kingdom Metazoa; phylum Chordata; class Actinopteri; order Characiformes; family Acestrorhamphidae; genus Astyanax; species Astyanax mexicanus. Next base: position 39,885,644 of record NC_064422.1, on the reverse strand, counting down.
ATTTTACAACCTAAACATGTTACTCCACATTACAGCTACTGTTGTTAGAAAAATTATGCAAGCAATGTCTGAGTTATCACCTAATATTTAAAATAATATAACAGATTATTGTTATTGTTATTGTTATTGTTATTATTATTATTATTATTATTATTATTATTATTATTATTATTATGTATTGGCATGTCAATTCTGTTGTATATTTACATTTTCTCCTGCACTTTTATTTTTTTCTACTGAGAGCTCTTCTTAAGATGGTGTCCTTTTATGTAAAAGAATGTAACTTTACGTTTCACAGAGACTTTTTTAAACGTCAGGATATGTGGTCTTACTGTGAAATACAAATGAACAGAAGTCACGTTACAGCAGTATTTCTCAACCCTGTTCTTATATATTCTACTGCATATTAAAACTGTTCTGCATATTCTAGAGCTTCCTCTGGTGGATATACATGATTAATTTAGGCTCCATAGGGGGCTAAAGGATTTTAACAGGTAAACTCTGTTTATTAGCTGATCAGGTGGAAAACACTAGTTTAGGGCAGTGATCGGGGTTAAGTAACTGCTTTAAACTACCAACTTAAAGTACTGTACGAAATTCTGGCGATCATCCAGCTTCTAGATAACTAGTTAGTTAAATCAATTTTCGTTCATTATAGCTCACAGTAAGTCCTGTAATCCTAAATGAATAAACAGTTTGAAAATTAAAGTGATTAGCTGATCAGGTACAGGGAAACATTACATATATATTTTATTTTTTTCCTTTAACCCTGACTCCCAATCTAGCTAATTCCAAAGATAAGCTTACACACTAACACAGCTGCAGTTTATTAATCACAGTGGGTTTAAACTGTGTGCTGATTCAGAGACGTGTATTTTTAACCAGCTATCAGAAACATATCATCACAGTTGAAGTGGTTAGCCTATCGTTACCTTTCTTTTAGAAAAATCTCCGTATATCCAGATCTGTTTTAAAATCAGCTGAAGCTGCTGCGTCCCGATCCCGCTGCTAAATCTCACAGCGAGGGGGCGGGGCTTCCCCAACAGCAAACTGCCTCTGCTCCACGCGCCGCAAAACCAGCAAGCTGATTGGCTGTTTCTACTGAGAGGCGTGACTTAATACCTGAACCGGCTCCGTGATTGGTCCGGTCTGTCTCCTCATTAATAGTACAGCTGACCTGAGCGAACTGATATCATTTTTGGGGGGGACAAATCCACCTGTTTCTAATATTGGGTGGGACATGTCCCACCCACCCCCCCCGGTTCCTACGCCTATGGAGTACCAATTTCAGTAGAAGGGGTAGATAGTACTTATTTCAGTAGTAGGAGTAGTACTAGTTTTAGTAACAATAGTAGAAGTTAATACTAGTGTAAGTATTAGTAGGAATAGAAGAAATTAGTACTAGTTTTAGTAGCAGTAGGAGTAGTTAGTAATAATTTCAGTAGAAGTACTTATTTCAGTAGTAGGAGTAGTACTAGTTTTAGTAACAATAGTAGAAGTAGTTAATAGTAGTGTAAGAAGCAGTAGGAGTAGAAGTAGTCAGAACTTGTAGAACTAGTTTTAGTAGCAGTAGGTAGTACTAATTTTAGCACTTTGAGTAGTTAGTACTAGTCTTAGTAGCAGTAGTAGAAGAAGTTAATACTAGTGTAAGCAGCAGTTGTTGTTATAATAGTGATAGTAGGAGAATAAAAATAAAATCGTTAATTTGTCTTAATCTGGTTTATTAATGGCTTATTAAAGGCCATAATAATGTTGATTCACTTTTCAAAATCAACACGAAATCCAAAGTTGATTCAATCATAACAAAACCGTTTAAATGCCAGCTGAGAAGATTTTTTGCCTCTGTTGTAAAAAGTGCTCTATAAATAAATGTGATTTGAATTGATTACGAACTGAATGCAGTGATACACTGAGTGCGCGCCTCTTTAAAGTTCTGGGAGGGTTAATACAGGAAGTTACAGAAGCACAGTTATGGGAATCCTCTCAGAGCCCCTCCCACCAGTTACTCTCAGAGTCCAGCGCTCAGACAACAAAGCAGAGCCGCGGACTCGCGCAGTTCCACCGGACGCACGTGAGCTGCGCGTGAATAAGGTGAGGCACAGGGGTTTTAGGGTGTTGGGGAGGAAGGTGGGGGTTTGTCTCTTTTGCAAAAGCTTTGAAACTGTCCTGCTAGTAGCGTATGAAGAAGTAGTGTTACTATTAGTAAAAGTAGTAAGTACTAGTGGTAGTAGGAGTAGCAGTAGTAGAAATAGTTAGTATTAAGTTTAGTAGCAGTAGTAGACGTAGTCAGTACTAGTGTTAGTATCAGTAGTAGTAGTTAGTACTATTGATAGTAGCAGTAGTAGTAGTTAGTACTAGTTATATTAGCAGTAGAAGACGTAGTTAGTACTAGTGTTAGGATCAGTCGTAGTAGTTAGTACTAGTGATCGTAGCAGTAGCAGTAGTAGTAGTAGGTAGTACTAGTGTTAGTATCAGTAGCAGTAGTTAGTACTAGTGATCGTAGCAGTAGCAGTAGTAGTAGTAGGTAGTACTAGTGTTAGTATCAGTAGCAGTAGTTAGTACTAGTGATCGTAGCAGTAATAGTAGTTAGGTCTAGTGATAGTTGGAGTAGCAGTAGTAGAAGTAGTTAGTACTAGTGTTAGTATCAGTACTAGGATTAGTTAGAACTAGTATTAGCAGCAGTAAAGGGAGTAGTTAGTACTAGTTTTAGTATCAGTAGTAGTATTTAGTACTAGTTTTAGTAACAGTACTAAGAGTAGTTAGTACTAGTTTTAGTATCAGTAGTAGTATTTAGTACTAGTTTTAGTAACAGTACTAAGAGTAGTTAGTACTAGTTTTAGTAGCAGTATACATAGTTAGTAATGGTGGTAATAGGAGTAGAGGTAGTTAGTACTAGTATTAGTATCAGTAGTAGTAGTTATGGTAGTGAAAGTAGGAGTAGCAGGAATAGAGGTAGTTATTACGAGTTTTAGAAGCAGTAGAAAAAGTAGTAAGTAATAATTTTAGTAGCATTAGTAAAAGTAGTTAGTAATAGTTTTAGTTGCAGTAGTCAGGGTTAGTACTCGTTTTAGTTGCAGTACTAGGAGTAGTCAGTACTAGTTTTATTAGTATTAGTAAGAGTAGTTAGTTCTAGTTTTAGTAGCAGTAGTCAGAGTTAGTACTAGTTTTCGTTGCAGTAGAAGGAATAGTTAGTACTCGTTTTAGTAACAGTAGTAGGTGCAGTTAGTACTATTTTTCTAGCATTAGTAGGAGTAGTTAATACTAGTTTTAGTAGTAGAAGTAGTTAGTACTAGTTTTAGTAACAGCAGTAGGTGTAGTTAGTACTAGTTTTTGTAGCAGTAATAGAAGTAGTTAGTATAAGTGGTAGTAGCAGTCGTATGAGTATTGAGTACTAGTTTTAGTAGCACTAGTAGGAGTAGTTAATACTAGTTTTAGTAGTAAAAGTAGAAGTAGTTAGTACTAGTTTTAGTAACAGCAGTAGTCAGTTAGTACTAGTTTTCGTTGCAGTAGAAGAAATAGTTAGTACTCGGTTTAGTAACAGTAGTAGGTGCAGTTAGTACTATTTTTTCTTGCATTAGTAGGAGTAGTTAATACTAGTTTTAGTAGTAGAAGTAGTTAGTACTAGTTTTAGTAACAGCAGTAGGTGTAGTTAATACTAGTTTTTGTAGCAGTAATAGAAGTAGTTAGTACAAGTGGTAGTAGCAGTAGTATGAGTATTGAGTACTAGTTTTAGTAGCAGTAGTAGGAGTAGTTAATACTAGTTTTAGTAGTAAAAGTAGAAGTAGTTAGAACTAGTTTTAGTAACAGCAGTAGTCAGAGTTAGTACTAGGTTTCGTTGCAGTAGAAGAAATAGTTAGTACTCATTTTAGTAACAGTAGTAGGTGTAGTTAGTACTATTTTTGTAGCAGTAGTAGGAGTAGTTAATACTAGTTTTAGTAGTAGAAGTAGTTAGTACTAGTTTTAGTAACAGCAGTAGGTGTAGTTAGTACTAGTTTTTGTAGCAGTAATAGAAGTAGTTAGTACAAGTGGTAGTAGCAGTAGTAGAGTATTGAGTACTACTTTTAGTAGCACTAGTAGGAGTAGTTAATACTAGTTTTAGTAGTAAAAGTAGAAGTAGTTAGTACTAGTTTTAGTTACAGCAGTAGTCAGTTAGTACTAGTTTTCGTGGCAGTAGAAGAAATAGTTAGTACTCGTTTTAGTAACAGTAGTAGGTATAGTTAGTACTATTTTTTGTAGCAGTAGTAGGAGTAGTTAATACTAGTTTTAGTAGTAGAAGTAGTTAGTACTAGTTTTACTAACAGCAGTAGTCAGTTAGTACTAGTTTTCGTTGCAGTAGAAGGAATAGTTATTACTCGTTTTAGTAACAATAGTAGGTGCAGTTAGTACAATTTTTTCTAGCATTAGTAGGAGTAGTTAATACCAGTTTTAGTAGTAGAAGTAGATGTAGTTAGTACTAGTTTTAGTAACAGCAGTAGGCGTAGTTAGTACTAGTTTTTGTAGCAGTAATAGAAGTAGTTAGTACAAGTGGTAGTAGCAGTAGTATGAGTATTGAGTACTAGTTTTAGTAGCACTAGTAGGAGTAGTTAATACTAGTTTTAGTAGTAAAAGTAGAAGTAGTTAGTACTAGTTTTAGTAACAGCAGTAGTCAGAGTTAGTACTAGGTTTCGTTGCAGTAGAAGAAATAGTTAGTACTCGTTTTAGTAACAGTAGTAGGTGTAGTTAGTACTATTTTTTGTAGCAGTAGTAGGAGTAGTTAATACTAGTTTTAGTAGTAGAAGTAGTTAGTACTACTTTTACTAACAGCAGTAGGCGTAGTTAGTACTAGTTTTTGTAGCAGTAATAGAAGTAGTTAGTACAAGTGGTAGTAGCAGTAGTATGAGTATTGAGTACTAGTTTTAGTAGCAGTAGTTGGCGTAGTTAATACTAGTACTAGTAACTGAATCAACTAATTATCAATTTACACTAGTAAAGTTATATTTTATATTTTATTAGTTATATTTTTCTGGATTTTTTTTGGAAGGTTTGGAGTTCCTTTGGATATAATAAGTAAAATTAAAATTAGATTTTGACTTTTAAATTAAGCTGGTCATTTGAATCACGTGTTTTAGAGCAAGAAAACACCTAAAACAGGACATCTCCAGCACTGGAGGTGAGAATCACTGCATCATCATGATTAATAATAATAGAAAAAACTGCACAAGACAATGAATAAAAAAAAAACAGTTTTAGTAAGTTTACTACAAGAATGTAAGAATATAGTAAAAATATAAACAGTTAAATATGCTTCTTTAAATATTCTTGCACATATACATATTTTTATTTATGACCCACTTGTGCGCTTCATTGGATTGTATGTAGAGATAACTGGTAACATGTTAAAGATAAATAAGTAAGTAAGTACTACTGAGAGTACACACTTAGAATCTATGTAAATGCAATACAGTGCTTACTTCCTCTACTCAGCTTCAGTTTGCTTACTCCATATCTTTCAATTCCTACAACAGTAGGAATTGAAAGTAGGAAGTACAATAATAGCCTACAGTAATATATAAAATTCAATATTTTCTCTGGTTCTTATGTATATTAGTATTCTGATTGTGTTTTAAATTATGTTAGTTATTGTTATGTTGCCCTTTGTTGCACAATTTGCCCTTTTACTTTTTATTTAAATAGAAGTATACTTTTTTAGTTACTGATTATGCACATTGATTTTGTCTTGCTGCTGTAACAAGTCAATTTCCCCTTTGGGGGATCAATTAAGTCTTGTCTCTTATCTCTCTTCATGCCCTATCGTTCACCCTGCGCGAGGTGCTTCACAATGCTCATTGCTATCTTACACCCCGTGAACAGTCTATTTTCACGCCCTGCACCCACACTGTTAAAATAGCATCAGAATTTAGGAATACATTCAGAGAGAATTGATGTTAAATACTGACGTTAAATATATGTGATCTATTTACATTACATATATGCATACAAATATGTTTCTTTTTCCTGGCTTTTGTAAGAAGCACTTACACTTCTAGTAGATTTCGTTGGGTATAAAAATATATTTTAATATACTGTACTACAATTTTGAGCGTGTTACAGATTTACTTAACATTTTTTTGTTTGACATTTAAATGTTATAATTTATTTATATTTATATTTTCCTCATTATAAATACAGAGCATTGAAATACATTTTAATTGTTATATTAATGTAATAGCTAAATATATTTTTTATTACTTTCAAAAATGTTACATAATACATTGTACTTTAAGTAAACTACTGTTTAAGTAAACAGCTGTTTCAAACAAACTTTGCATTTATTTTTATTTTATTTATTTTAGAAGTATATTGAAGTACATTAAACTAAAAGTGTACGTCATAGTACAGTCTATTTTTTTTAAATACACTACGTTGTACTTTTTATGATCAAAGTTTACTTTTAAACATTTGATGTAGTGCTGTGCGATATGATGATAAATATCGTGCGGACGATAGAAAAGTGTCTATCGTGCTACTTACCTTTCGTTTCTACAGTAATTTAATCAATTATTCATGCAAATATATAAAGTAGGCTATGATGAAATATATTGGCGTGGTCACTTTGCATAAACTCTGTTTGTATAAGTGATAATAAAGTAATCTTCGCAAAAAAAGCTTCATAATGTGGTTCTGCGACATGAAGCTGCTTTATGTTATTTGACGGACACTTTAAAAAATGTTAATTGAGAATATTTTTATAACTCAATTTAAATACCTGTATAATTTTGAAAAAAAAAATAGCTACTGCATCTGCCTCACCTGTTTTCATTTGATGCAGATATATTGCTGCACTGAAAGGTAGTAATTCTCATTTGTGAAAGTTGGGTTTAATGTCATTTTGAAATAAAATTGGAAAAAAAGTAAGCAATGATATTATTTTGTCATATTTTTCGAAGAATAACTGAAAACATACTCAAATGTGGTATATCATGATATATATCGTATTCGTGATATAAAAAGTTCCATATTGTGATATATGATTTTTCACATATCGCCCAGCACTAATTTGATGAAAGCATAATATTAATGTACTTATTATATTTACAGCATACTGTAAATATTTCTCAATATGTTTACGTTTAAGTACAATTAAGTATATATATATATATATATTTTTTCACCAGGGTCTGAGCCTTGAGGTGAACAGGGTCATCAGTGAGTGCTGTACAACATGATGAACATGAACATGATGAACAACACCACCACCGCCACCACTGCCATGACAACTACTGCCTGTGTAGATGCCGAGGGCCTGGTATCTTCTGCATTAGCGCCTATGCTAATCCTGGACCTCATCTTAGGGTTGCCAGGAAATGTTTTTGCGTTATGGATCCTCGGTTTTAAGGCTCCCTGGAAGCCTGCTAACATTTACCTGCTCAACCTAGCGCTGGCTGACGTTCTGCTGCTGATTGGCCTTCCCTTCCACATCAACAGTCTGGTCCGTGGGGGCTGGATCTTCCACGATTCCTTTTGTCGCATCAATCTCTTCATGCTGTCGGTTAATCAGTCGGCGAGCATCGCCTTCATGACCGTTTTGGTGGTGGACCGGTTCTTCAGGATCGTTCGCCCACACCACTCTGTTTGCAATCTGAGTATAAAGTGTATCGTGATGATTAGCAGCGGAGTCTGGGCTGCTGTGGTAGCTCTTCGTCTTCCTCTTCTAGTGACTCCACTCCTCAGGAACTCTTCTGGGAACTTCTCCACGTCTCGTTGTTACAGTATTTACGCGTGGGCGGAGTCTGGAACAGGAATGAAGATGCATAATTCCCTCTATATGCTGGAGTTCCTCCTGGCCTTCATGTTGGTTCTGGTTTGCTCAGCACGGATCTTTTACCATCTCCGTGATAACGCTCAGCTCAGACGCCATCGCAGAGTCAAGCGCTCCTTTAAACTACTTCTAACTGTCGTCATCATGTTCGCCTTCTGCTTCCTGCCCAGTTACATCACAGGTCTGTTAGCTTCCCTCCTCCTAGATGGCTCCTCATGCTCCTCATTCGTACTGGTAGGAAAGCTCTTCAGCGTTTCATTGGGCCTCGTCTACCTAAACTCCGCCCTGGACCCGATCCTTTGCTGCTTATCCAGTGCTTGCTTCCGTGACTTTTTTAAAGGAGCCTCCAACAAAACAGGACTCACTAATTTCCGACTGAGCGTCAAGGAGACCAGATCACCTAGACGTAACTGATGGAAACCATAAAAAACAACTTTATTACACAAACTCAACTACAGTAAGGGCTGAAATGATTAGTCAATATAATTGTTAAATTGTAAGAGTCCTGCATTACACACAGTGCTGGGGACAGAAGTGCAACATTAGATGGACAAATGGCTCATTTAAACAGTTTAAATTAAACTCAGGCTGTGTCTCCAAATGTGCCCAAACACAACAGATCATACAGGGGTTGGACAATGAAACTGAAACACCTGTCTTTTTAGTGTGGGAGGTTTCATGGCTAAACTGGACCAGCTTGGTGGTCGATCTTAATTAATTGCACCTTATTGCACCAGTAAGAGCAGAGTTTTGCTCAAAATTTTGAAATGCACACAACATTATGGGAGACCAGAGTTCCAGAGATACCAGAGTTCAAAAGAGGACAAATTGTTGGTGCACGTCTTGCTGGCGCATCTGTGACCAAGACAGCAAGTCTTTGTGAAGAGTCTTTGTGTATCAAGAGCCACGGTATCCAGGGTAATGTCAGCATACCACCAAGAAGGACCAACCACATCCAACAGGATTAACTGTGGACGCTGTAAGAGGAAGCTGTCTGAAAGGGATGTTCGGGTGCTAACCCGGATTGTATCCAAAAAACATAAAACCACGGCTGATCAAATCACGGCAGAATTCAATGTGCACCTCAACTCTCCTGTTTCCACTAGAACTGTCCGTCACCACAATAAATTATTGTGCTCTAAAACCAGGTGTTTCAGTTTCATTGTCCAACCCCTGTAGATTTACTTACTAAATATCAGTACTGTCCACGTTTAAACAACATCCAGACATTTAAATGCCTTTTAAATCTCATGTTCTGCTGTTTCTATTGTTTTTAGAGATGGAGAACATGGCAGAAATAATCGCTGACTAATCGACTAATCGAAAAAAATAATCATCAGATTATTAGTTAGTCGACTAGCAAAATAATCATTATTTGCAGCCCTAATTACAGTATATAAAGTGGCATATTAAAGAAATACCAAAAAAAAAAGCTAGGGGCCAAAGCACATGTACGTTTTATGTATGTATGTATTTTTTAAATATTTTTATATTTTTTCTTTATAAACCAAAATGTCAATAGTTTATTCAAAATATGCCAAGAAATGGCACTTGACCTTGAAATATTGTATTAATATGTAAATATGCATTATGCATTATGATGTAAAATATAAAATATATATCTATATATAACAAAAGGCTACATTAGCTAGAGATCATTGTTAAACCTCCTCAGGAGATTTTCTTCAACTAGACACTTTTTAGTTATTTTATTTTAATTTTTTAGATCAATTTCTACATGGAAAGAAAGAAAGAAGGAAAGAAAGAGAGAGTAAGTGAGAGAGAGAGAGGGAGAGAGAGAAAGAAAGCAAGAAAGAAAGAGGGAGAGAGAGAGAAAGAAAGAGAGAGAGAGAGTGAGAGAGAGAGAGAGAGAGAGAGAGAGTAAAAGTGTACACACTGGGCAGTTTGGGTTATTCTCTTTTGTGGGAAGTAGCTGTAGATTCATGCGTCACTTTTGTGTAAATAACTCACTAGAAGGTTCTAAAAAGTTCCAAATCTAGTGACAAAATTGTTAAGTTTAAAAGACTATGTGTAACCATTGTTGTTGGGAGAGGGGGGTGGGTTTAGAATGCACATCATGCTGCAGTGCAGTGCATGCTGGGGGATTGTAGTTCAGGGCCAGAGTATAATACAGGCCAATATTAATAGAATACTAAAATTATTTTGCGGGTCGGACTGGATTTGGCTTTGTGTTTAACGTGTGGGCATTAGAAGACTTTGAAAAGATTCCTTTGAAAGTCTGACACACACTTTCTTACATTTAAAGACATTGGGCCCTATTGTACACCCTGTGCAAGGCGCATCACGAGGCTCATTCCTATCTTACACCCCATTAACACTGCCTTTCCCTTAAATGAGCTGCTGGTGTATCTTCACACAGTGAACGCACAGGTCAATTTCCTCTACTGAGACGCACAATTCGCTGTTACAATAACGAGCGCGCAAAAGTCAGAGCGCACCTGCCTCTTAAAGGGAATGATGACTTGCACACTGATTGGTTTAACTGCTAGCAGTTAGCCGCTAATGCTAATGCTCCAGACTTAGTGCTGGAGAAATTCGTGACTCTAAGCTTACTGTAAATAAACGGAAGCACTTCACTCACCCAAATAAACAGTTTTCAGGAGAGAAATCTGTGTAGATTAACGTTCAGCGCTCGTTTAACTTTAAAATAAACTCTTTTTTTAATTACAGTTTTGTTTACTTAGCTTAGCTTAACTTAGTTAGCTACCCCCCAAACCCACTGTATGAAAAGAGATGTTCACTGATGATACGCCTTATGATACGGTGCGCCATATAGTCCAAAAATTACGGTAAATAAATTCAAATTCATTACGCTAAAGAGACAATGTTTATAGATTAAAATATATTCTAAGACTCAGGAACATTACTGCTATTGCTTACAGTTGAACATGAAATTAAGTTTAAACATATTTAAATTCAGATTCCCAGACAGGGATTAGGTTTAGTCGTCTAATTTCATTAATCAATGAATTCAAATCAATTTCAGGAAAATAATTAATAAATATATATATATATATATATATATATATATATATATATATATATATATATATATATATATATATATATATATATATATATATTTTTTTTTTTTTTTTTTTAAGTTTTATAAACGAGTAAAACTTTTTCACAGTACTGAACTGCATCACTGAACTACTGTATTTATTGGAAATGTCCTGACTGTTGAATGTATCTTCCACATGCCGGATTACAGTGAATAAGAACAACTGAAAAATAAATGATGCGTCTGATCATACACAAGCATTTACAATCTCTTTTTTATTCAGCATATTTCACTTAACACATGTGACATACAAGGAAACACAACATAATGTATGAAGCGTAGAAATAAAAAATAAGAAAGTAGCTGATCGTTATGACTGTCACATGCGGTATAAACAGCCTGGATCTGCATCAGGGAGACTTCCTGTTCTGTAATGCATTATTTTTTTCACTATTTTCACATCGTTTTCTCAGATCTGGAACTCTGTATGAAAGTTCAGGGGAAACAAGCTTATGTCTGTGGCCAAAGTGCTAGATTGCAGTACCATTCGTACTTTTTGATTTGTATTTTTTCTTCCACTCTACCTTTCTTTTTTTTTTCTTTTTTTTCCTGAAAGGGCTCCTTTAACTCGAACTTTTTTTTTTTCAAGTTAAGGATAATGCCATTCAGTGTAAACGATAGTAGCCTGAAGCCATTATTCACATTTGTCATTTGGATTATGACTGCAGCAGAAATTATTATTAATGTTATTAGAGGATTTTAGTATTGTAGATCACCATCCTGTCCTGTTAGTAAGGGTGGGTTTAAAAAATTGATTTTTTGATTCAGATTGATCCTCATTTAAATGATCCGATATCGATTCATACAGAAAGATTGACCTTTTAAATTACACTATTTTTTTGACTGTGTGCGTAAACCTTCTCTTTAACTCCCTTTAATCTCATGAAACCAGATGTTTTATGCTCAAGATCTAAAAAAAATATTTTCATATTCAAACAAATCCTGTAATTGTAATCCTGTAACAGAAATAGCTCTAAATGTACCGCTATTACATCAAATTGAATCAAATTACTGTATATTGAATTGAAACTCAAACTGATTTAATTTCATTGGTACAAGCTCATTATTTTGTCATATTTTCTGTTAAACTGTGAAATGAGTTGGGTTTGTTTTTTTTCTCCGTTTTGCTCACCTTCAGTGTGTAGTCATTCCCCCCACTCTTCATATATGTAATGGTACAGCTGCCTGCCTTTAATGTTGAAGGCAGTAAGAGCAAGTTACCACTTTATTGGCTGGTAAGGGTAAGTATGCCATTTACAAGGCAAACCATCTTTAAAAATCTTTAAAATTAGCCTAGTTTTCTCATATTTGTACATCTTTAAAGGAAAACTCTGGTGTAAAATTGACTTTGAGTGTATTAAAAAGTGATCAAAAAGGAATTACCTTTTGTTGAATAGCTCTCCTCCGCTCTATCGCAGCTTTCTGAGATCCAGTATTCTGTGCAATTTGCCCAAACAAGCTTTTAAACTGTTGGGATCCCATCTGATTACATCCCATAGCGTAGGTAAATCTCACAATAAAAAAATCACAATAATTCAACCGTCAAGCACGAATAGTAAAACAATGTTTGAGCAATGTTTATGCAATTTGTTGTTGGTTCTTTGCATTCTAATATTAACAGGAACCAGATGTTCAGCTGGAATTCATGCATTTCCAAGGAATTAATTTTGCAATCTACTCAACTATCCTACCTATTCATTCTGGTGCTCGACGGTTGACTTATTGTGACATAAATTTAAGATGACGGTGCCTGGAGATTTACCTACGCTAAGGGATATAAAAACTGGGTTTTAAAAAACTTTTTTGTGCAGTTTTAAAGTTCCAAATGCTTCGTTTTAAATGTCAGGGCTGTCCGGATTCTACCAATGAAGTGTGGAGCTACTTTGAACCTGAATAACGGTGGAAAAAGCAATTTATCTGCAATCTCATTCTAAATGCCTGTTTGGGCAAAGTGCACAAAATATTGGATCTCAGAAAGCTGTGGGAGAGCGGAGGTGAGCCATTCAACAAAGGTAAGTAAGTACCTTTTATCACGTTTTAATACATCCAAAGTTCTTTTTGGCTCTTTTAACCCTTTTTAGGGCTCTTTTATCTGGCCTACACATCAGTTAACATGGCTGGAGCTTGCACACTAACTAATATTTTATAATAAAGTTAGGTTGAACGCTTCTAGTACAATTACCTGAACATTAGTTCTCAGAAAATTACAGCAAGTTGAGATTAAAGGAATCGATATTGAATCAAATTGGAAACTGAATCGAATTGGGATTCAAATTCAAATCAGTGGTGGTGATACCCATCCCTACCAGTCATCGCTCCAGAATATATAATTGTAATATATAATAGTACAATAGTAGTCACAAAGAGTACAATGGACCTCCATTGACATTGATCATCAGTACAGTCAGAAACACATTATTATCATCATCATCACATTGTCTGCAGTACAAAACAGGATCATAATGAACCGTATCATATCAAATCGGCAGGCTCTCCAACAGATTAGACTATCGCTTAAACTGGAGGAGAACCGGTGACTTACAAGGGCCATGCTATACACATAAAACTGTCCTCCGGTACAGTCCAGTACGACACACACTCGGGCGGAAATCTCCCGTCTCCAACATAGTTTAAAAACAGCTCACACACTGCCATAATACTCACAGAAGGTAAGAGAAATAAAGGGCTCTGATGCAGCGATCCATGAAAATTACAAAACAAAAAGAGCACACAAATACTGTTTCAGAAGACTCTGAAAATCTGAAAATATAGATCATATTCCACCTGGCCAACCCTGTTAGCTCAAACCCATACAGCCACAAATTATCAATCAAAGAAGATCAGCAACGTTTCAGAGCGTAAAGAAGAAGTTTTTTTTTTCCAGAGCGAAGCTTAACCAATAGAGACGCAGGGAGCACTGAGGGTGCTCTAAGTACTGTACGTGTCGGGGATGAAGCAATTTAAATAAGATATTTAATAAGTGTTAGTTTAAATAAGTACTGTCGTTTCTGTAGTCCTGTGTTTTATATAATAAGGGCGCGGACGAGGCCTGGAGGCCGAGGAGATGCAGCCGGTGAGGAGATCTGTAGAGAAAGAGAAAGAGGCAGGCAGCTGGAAGGAGGCGGGCGAGGGTCAGTCGTGGATTACGATGGGGCCTCGCATCCGTAGACTAGGGTGGGGCGGCACGAGAACAGGCCCCTGCGCTGGCCCCTGGGGAACCCTGCGCAGGCTGATCTGCTCGCACGGCTGCCTACAGGCTCTTCTTAACTGCGAACGAGAGAGCAGCCTCCTGGCTTTCCTGAGAGGAACAAAAAGAGGAAAAAAAGACATTAAAGTTGGTTAATGACCAAACTTTCACTTTCTGTGTGTCCCTTGACTACTTTTGTCATATTCAATAGAAGTTAAAGAACCTTACGCTGACCTGTGGGATATGTTTGTGGGTGAATAGAATATTGTGTGTGACCATGGGATGATGTTCTGTAGGTCTGTCACAAAAATAACAATATTATATTGACTTATCATATAACATAATAAGGGTGTATGAAAATATATAAATATTTTAAAGTATCACAATATTTAGTTTTGCAATACTGTATCGACATTCACAACAGTATCAACAGTATTTTAACTATTAGTTTTGATTATTAGTAAAGATTGGTGTCAGAAGTGGTTTGTTTAGTGCTGTGTTTACACATAAATGTTTCTTTAATGATGGTTAATGACGAAACTTTTACTTTCTGTCCAAAGCTGTGTGAAACTAGTACTGTGTCCCATGACTTTTGGCATATTATACTGGAGTTAAAAAACCCTACACTGACCTGTGTGATATGTGTGTGGGTGGGGACTTTTAAATGGAAGTGGATGTGATTTCTGTAGCTTTTCTGTTTGCATGGACAATTCTAACCAGACACTGCCGGTCACAATCATTGTGAGAGGTAATGCCTTCTATTAAATGACACTTTAGAGGGATTTAGGGATCTCATCCATCTGGCACCCCCAATCAGGCCGTCGCCTTGCCAAGAGCACATTGACTGGCTAGTGTTCAATCTTCCCCACAGAAGACTGTGAGGCTTATCGTACACCTGCGCAAGGTGCGTCGCAATGCTCATTGTTATCTTAGACTACGTCAATTTTCCATCAGTCTATTTTCACGCCTTGTGCACGCGCTGTTAAAATAGCGTCAGAGTTTAGGAGTAAATTTACACTGATGGGCGTGGGGGTCTGGAAGTGAGGTGTGGTCAGGTAAATATCTTGAGTGTTTCTATCTTGGCAGCAGAAAATACAGGTGCGCCACTGACTGATTAAAACCGTGACAACAGTCAGCCAGTCAGTACAACTTGATTTAGGGCGTGTTTTAGCTTTGTATATATATATATATATATATATATATAATTTTGTATATTTGTACATTTCTGAAAAGCTGCTTCGTGACATCAGTTGTAAAAAGCACTATACAAATAAATTGATTTTATTTTATTTGATTTGATTAATTAATTATGGTTGTGTTTTGGGCGAAATGTGCAATAAGCCAATCAGTGAGTCACTTGCCATTCCATTTAAGGTCAGGTGCGCTCTGATTTTGGCGGATTGTTATTTCAAGCATGGCACAGCTACCTGGACATACCTCGTTTAGTTATATTGAGATATATTCATAAGCATTCTTGCTATTTAAACAAGGCAGGCAGAAGCGTGAAAACTGACTTTTTGACTGGGTGTAAGATAGCAATGAGCATCAAAAACGCACCTACACAGGGTGTAAAATAGGGCCCTTTATGTTTGTTTTCATACTGCTATCCCATAAATTGTGGCATGTTAGTGTATATCCTTGCAGTCTAATAAAAAAAACAACAAGTATCTCCATTTTTGATGATTTGTTTTGTACAGGGTTCATACACTTTTGAACCAATACAGTCTTTATGATTTTTTCATGACTTTTCTATGCCTTCAAGGGACATTTTCATGACCATACAATGTTTAAAACATCAATAAAACCAAAAATCAACTAAAACTATAATCAAAATTGATTATAGTAGGCCTAAAATGAATCTGACATACCATTTTTTAATACTAAAATGTGTCAGATACTGAGAGCTCCATTGTGTAGGGCTAAATTACTGAATTAACTCTGAGCTGACATAATTGCTACCTGAAAATAGATTTTCGTCATCGATAAACAGAAATAAAAGGTTTTTAGACCAAATTTCCATGACTTTTCCAAAACTTTCTGGGTATTTTTATGTTTTTCAAAACTTATCCAAGCCAGGAAATTGCTATTTTCAAATTACATGATATTTCCAGGTCATGAACCCTGTGTGTACTACATATTTTGAACACTCACACTGTCATTTAAACAGTGTCAAAATTTCTTGATGATTGGACCAATAGAAATTCTCCAGTATTACCTGAAATATACAGCTTTCACACCCGTTTTGGAAATACATGTATTTCATTGGCCAGCGACGATATGCACAATAGTTATTACATAATTTTGGAACCTCTGGCTCATGCAAGAGACTTCCTGTTATGCAACACATCAGCAGCAAATTAATCTTTAGAGACTGTCAGAGGCGATGCCTGATAATTATCACAATCTCCTCTTCCAATCATAAACTCCATGCTCTAATAGGGCAGCAGTGGAAGGCTTATCCGCAGCGCTGCTTTTTTTAGGAACTCATCTGATTGGTTAAAGACTGACTAAGTGACTAACTGGATATTTCTGAAGCCGTGTTGTGACAGCTCTGGACTAAACACGCATAAATCTTTCTTAGTGGAACTGGCCTGCAGTGATTCTGTTACTGCTAGCTAATGTTGGCGCTGGGTTATGATGACGTGGGACATTTATGCTTGTCTGAACCACAGAAAACTTCATTAGCAAATACAACTGCATTACCAGGGCCCTCCCTTGAGAAAATCCTGGATTGTTATTCACAGAAAACAGGGCCTAGAATGTATGCACACACACATAAACACACACACATGCATAGTAGGGGGGGAAAATGAACATGAAAGCTGTTACTATTCTAGTCAATATGAGGCGTAAAATTGTAGCATATTTTTTGCACTATAAGGCGCCATTAAAACCTTTAATTTTCCCAAAAAATTAACAGTGTGCCTTATAATCTGGTGCACCTTATGTATGAATTTTACCAGTCAGGTATTAAGGAGCAGTTTAGTTCTCCAGCACAGAGGCTGGAGCAGCATTAGCATTAGCCACAAACCATGATAAGCGCTAGTTCGCTCTTTTACCATACAGAGGTAAGTATATTGGACTACAGCCTACTACTAACCCTGGCTAGCACTGCTGGAGCAGTATTAGCATTAGCCACTAACTGCGCTAAGTGCTAGTTCGCTCTTTTTCCATACAGAGGTAAGTATATTGGACTATAGCCTACTACTAACCCTGGCTAGCGCTGCTGGAGCAGTATTAGCATTAGCCACTAACCGTGCTAAGTGCTAGTTCGCTTTTTCGCTGTTAAGAGGTGAGTATTATCGGACTGTAGCCTGCTGCTAACGCTGGCTAGCACTGCTGGAGCAGCATTAGCTGCTAAGCATGCTAAGCACTAGCTCTTTCGCTGTTCAGAGATGAGTATTATCGGTCTGTAGCCTGCTCCTAACCACAGCTAGCACTGCTGGAGCAGTATTAGCATTAGCCACTAACTGTGCTAAGTGCTGGTTCACTCTTTCGCTGTACAGAGGTGAGTATTATCGATCTGTAGCCTGCTGCTAACCCCGGCTAGCGCTGCTGGAGCAGTATTAGCATTAGCCACTAAGCGTGCTAAACGCTAATTTACTCTTTTGCTGTTCAGAAGTGAGTATTATCGATCTGTAGCATGCTGCTAACATCGGCTAGCACTGCTAGAGCAGTATTAGCATTAACCACTACCCGTGCTAAGCGCTAGATCGCTCTTTCGCTGTACAGAGGTGAGTATTATCAGTCTGTAGCCTGCTCCTAACCATGGCTAGCACTGCTGGAGCAGCATTAGCATTAGCCACTAACCGTGCTAAGTGCTAGATCGCTCTTTCGCCATACAGAGGTGAGTATATCGCACTGTAGCCTGCTGCTAACCCCGGCTAGCACTGCTAGAGCAGTATTAGCAGTAGCCACTAACCGTTCTGAGAGCTAGTTCGCTCTTTTGCCAAACAGAGGTAAGTATATTGAACTATAGCCTACTACTAACCCTGGCTAGCGCTGTTAGAGCAGTATTAGCATTAGCCACTAACCTCGCTAAGTGCTAGTTTGCTCTTTCACCATTCAGAGGTGAGTATATCAAACTGTAGCCTGCTCCTAACCCCGGCTAGCGCTGCTGGAGCAGTATTAGCATTAGCCACAAACCGTTCTGAGAGCTAGTTCGCTCTTTTACCATACAGAGGTAAGTATATTGGACTATAGCCTACTACTAACCCTGGCTAGCGCTGCTGGAGCAGCATTAGCATTAGTCACTAAACGTGCTAAGTGCTAGTTCGCTCTTTCACTTACAGAGGTGAGTATTATCAGTCTGTAGCCTGCTCCTAACCCCGGCTAGCACTGCTAGACAGTGTTGGGAAGGTTACTTTTAAAATGTAATCCCTTACAGATTACTGATTACATCACTCAAAATGTAATTTGTAACGTAATCAGTTACATTACTTCAAGTGAGTAACGTAATCTGATTACTTTGGATTACTTTAAATATTGTCATTTTTTTAAGCCTGAATGAATGTAACAAATAGATAAACAAATAAAACAGCCTTTTCAATCACTCTATAAAAATACTTATGAAACCATTTCATCAAACAATTTTATAAAACACTTCTATAAATTGATGATAAAACCATTTAAAACCAAACAATGTAACAACAACTGTAAGCTATCTATTTGCAGGTTTGCCTCCAGTGTAATTTTGACAACAAATTGTGATTTAGTCTTAGTCATAGTCTTGTGACGAAAATAGTATTTAGTTTTAGTCACAATTTAGTCATCTGAAATGTTTTTAGTTTTAGTCGACTTAATGTCATAAGAATATAGTCGACTAAAATTACAGTAAATTTAGTCGACTAAAATGTAAAGGGTGTAAATGTAAATGCTTTTTCATCAGTTCCCTTGAATTATTAACTCTACATGTATACAAACTGAAACGTTTAATAACCACTTGAGTAATATTGTTAATGTTTGAAACTGAAATATATTTATATATGATTTAATGTATATTATTATTATTATTATTATTATTATTATTGTAGGTGTGTGACTATACATATTTTACATTTAAAATTTTGCTCTAGAAATCAGGTCATAAAACATCTGAATAGTTAAATTATAGTTTGAACAGAGCTGTAGATGCAAAAACTTTTAAAGGATCTAGTTTTATCTCCAGCACTAACCCAGCACACCTACTGTAGCTACAGTCTATAAATGAACACACATTCACACACTGTCCTGTAGAGATGCTCTCAGGATGTACTGAGAGACTTCATGAGTTAAAGTGAGAAACTGATGAGAAAGTGCTGTAAGGAACTTTACACAGACTTTTGGGTTCATAGATTGACTTATTTTATTGTTTTATTTTGGATATATTATTGAGTTCCTTTCTGACCTGCTGCTGATTTAACACTAGCTATATCTTTCCCACTGTGAGACTAAACAGATGATCTGATCTTAATGAGTTAGGGTTCTGTATCAGTTCTGTGTTTTAGTGCACTGCCGAGTTAAACACATCAGCTCATGAAATAACATCAGCATTAAAACGCGGATCTCTGCATGGAGATCTGTGTGACTCTGCTCTGCAGAAGCTGAAAGATTAGTGGTGTTTTTACCGGAGATGGAGTCGCTCCACGCGGTTTACACGTTATCTTGTTTTTCGCGACGTCAAAAGAGAAATATATCGCCTCTCCCCTCTCTCTCTCTCTCTCTCCCTGCTGAACTCTGTCGAGTTAACTTCCAGTCGAGCTCCGTATCGACAGTTTAATTCCGCGCGGCGCTGCTGCAGGAGAGGCGGGTACTCCACCTTCGCTAAAGTAGCAGTGATTGGATCTCTTCCTAACTGGTCCCTACCTTTCACAGACCTAAATCAGTTCTGATTGGATTTCGTCCCTGCCAAACATTTTCGTCTCGTTTTTATTCGTTGACCAAAATGTCAGTTAATTTCGTCTCGTTGTGTGAGCGTGGAGACGCTGTGAGCCGCTGCCCCTCCTCCCTGTGTGTGTGCAGCGAGACGGGAGGAGGGGCAGAGAGTTCCCTGTCATATCAGAGCGATTTCACCGCAAAATGTTATTTGCGTTTTGTCAGTGTTGGATTGGAAGAGCAAAAATAGGAAAGTACCGCAATGTAATCCTTTTATTTTAGCAGAGTAACTGTAATCTGATTACCACTTACTGAAGCAGTAACTGTAACGGATTACAGTTACTTCTAATTTGTAATCTGATTACGTAACGCCGTTACATGTAATCCGTTACTTCCCAACACTGCTGCTAGAGCAGTATAAGCATTAGCCACTAACCGTTCTGAGCACTGGTTCGCTCTTTTGCCATACAGAGGTAAGCATATTGGACTATAGCCTACTACTAACCCTTTGGCTGTACAGAGGTGAGTATTATCAGTCTGTAGCCTGCTTCTAACCACGGCTAGTGCTGCTGGAGCAGTATTAGCATTAGCCACTAACCGTGCTAAGTGCTAGTTCGCTCTTTCGCTGTACAGAGGTGAGTATTATCGATCTGTAGCATGCTGCTAACATCGGCTAGCACTGCTAGAGCAGTATTAGCATTAACCACTAACCGTGCTAAGCGCTAGATGTAAGAATATAGAATATAATTACAATTATATTGACTTATTAGATAATATAATAATGGGCCAAGAAAATATCGATATTGTATCGTATCACAATATTTTGTTTTGCAATACTGTATCGACTTTCACAACAGTATTGACTTTTAATTATTGGTTTCAAATATAAGTAAAGATTGGTGTCAGAAGTGGTTAATTTAGTGCTGTGTTTAAACATTGCTCACTAGATAGTAGTCCTATTCCTATGCCACTATTCTGATTGGATAAGAAGTAAATCTTTCTTTTACTCTGATATATAAGTCTCATTCCTGTTCAAGTTCTCGCCAGTAAACAGCCCTACTTAGTACTGAGAGCCCTTAACATTAATGAGCTGATATTAATTTAGATTTTTAAAGCAGCAGTCCTAAGATTGTTCTTTTACACTAAAAGCAGTAGCATTAATTAATTTACTTACATTGACCTGCATTAAAAGTAATCTTCCACAAGCTCTGTGTAATTACACATTCTCACCAGAGAGGGCTCCAAATCCCTAAATCCTCAAAACCTACAGACTGCTCCTTTAAACATTTTAGATATTCCAAGTGCAATAGCTGAATAGACTTAATACTCTATATTTTTGTTCTTTATTGTTTAACTGCATTATTATAATTTTTTTAATTATTTTTATATAATCATTGTATCATGTCTTTTCTTTGTATGATTTATTTTGTACATTGTAGCTTAATATTAAAGACATGAAAACAGTTAAGGGACACATATGGAATTATGTAGTAAACAGTAAAAAAGTGTTTGTTCTCCACCTGACCAATCCCCTGATCTAAACCTGATGAACTGAGATGGCGATTTGAGGTGATTTAATTGGGAAAAGCTGGAGCTGAGACGCTGAGAAAACTATTCCAGGTGACTCTAAATCATGAACAAACTGAGATTAAAATACCAAGAGTGTGCAGATCTGTCCTTAAAGATATAATGTGCTACTTATTTAGAATAATCTAAAGTATAATTCTAACATATTCTGGTTTGTTTAACACTTTTTCTTTACAGAATAGTTCAGCGTGTGTTCCTGTATAGCTTTAATACAGTCTTCAATATTAAATTTACAATGTAAAAAATCATAAAAGAGAAAATGCATTGAATGAGAAGAGGTGTCTAAAGAAAATAGGTTATTACGACATGTTCTGAACACTCTGTCTTCTTCCTAACTGTGCGTGAATATAAAGCTCTGGAATACGAGCCACTGTTGTGTGATTATCTAAATATAATTTAATACAAGTTCTGGCCATAATCACAATAATCAGTCTAATGGTCGAACGCCTGGCTCTCCTGTTCATGCAAAATGTATGAGGCTCACAGGCGCCTACTGCCACTGATTAGATCTAATGAAGGAACCATGATCTCAGCTCTAAACATCCAATCTACCAGCATATTATAGAATGAGCTGGAGTGATAGTAGTGAGTACGTATAGCCTCAGTGTATGATTAATAATGAATAAATAAAGGCATGTGCATGTATATTCTTAATTTAAACATAAATATAAACATAAAAAGTAGACCAAGTGAACCTTAAACATGGCTATGCATCATATGCACATATTAACAGAATTTTGATATTTCTGTCAATCTGGCCTGAACACTAATGTCGTTTATTATGAACTGTACAGTAGAGGATTAACTACACTACCAACAGCTGGCTAATTCTAATGCAATGCTTACTGTTTTTTTCTGAGCTGGATTACTCTCTAATAGTTGATGACAGGTTCATGATACTGTTTGCTGTTTGATATGATACAGGTACATCTAAAAAAAATAGAATATCATTGAAAAGTTGCTTTATTTCAGTAATTCAGTTAAAAATGTGAAACACAGATCACAGGTCTATTTTAAACGTTTATTTCTTTTGTTGTTAATGATTATAAGAGAGCACTTAAAAATGATGACTTTCTTTGACTTTACCAAATTGAAAACCTCTGGAATATAACCTAGATGAAGATGAATGATCACAATCCATCAAACCAAACTGAACTGCTTGAATTTTTGCTTCAGGAGTAAAGGCATAACATCATCCAAAAGCAGTGTGTAAGACTGGTGGAGGAGAAAATGATGTCAAGATGCATGAAAACTGTGATTAAAAACCAGGGTTATTCCACCAAATATTGATTTCTGAACTTTCAAAACTTGAATGTGAATATGAACATTGTTTTCTTTGCATTATTTGAGGTCTGAAAGCTCTGCATCTTTTTTGTTATTTCAGCCATTTCTCATTTTCTGCAAATAAATGCTCTAAATGACAATACTTTTATTTGGAATTTGGGAGAAATGTTGTCCGTAGTTTATAGAATAAAACAACAATGTTCATTTTATTCAAACATAAACCCATAAATGGCAAAATCAGAGAAACTGATTCAGAAACTGAAGTGGTTGCTTAATTTGTTCCAGAGCTGTATATAAAATCAACTACTTTTGTCAGTGTGGGCAGTGTGCCAAGTCCTGCTGGAAAATGAAATCCGCATCTCCAGTTTAGAGGGAAGCATGAAGTGCTGTAAGATTTTCTTTCCTGGTAGACACTGCACTGACTTTGGATTTGTTATAACAGTGTGGAGCATGGTGTTTAATACATCTATATAATATATGAGTTTTACATTTTGAACTGAGTTACTGAAATAAAGAAACTTTTCAATGATATTCTAATTTTTTGAGATGCACCTGTATTAGTTTAACGGCATGTAGCTGCCAGTTTAATGAAAATTAGTTACAAACATTCACTGTTGAAACATTTTCTAGCATGATAAATATTGATTCTGAATTACTCTCCATTTCTACATAGAAATTTAAGACACATGCAGGTGAATGAATGACACAAGCACAGTGTTTCATACCTCTTCACTGATAAAGACAAAGAAAGACACAGGATATGAGTGAAGAGTCCTTTCGCAACTTTCCCCGCTTCCTGATAAGCCTGTATGAAACCCTGTATGATGTAAAACATGAGCACCGGGCCCAGCCATAGACCAGCTCTCATTTGTCTCAGCCTCTCTGAGCCCAGTTACAGGCTAATCTTTCAGAGCAGGGCCTCTAAATTTAGCCTGGCATCCGCTCCAGCGCCGGGGATGAGAGCGAACGGAGCTGCGCCAGTCATGCCTCATCTGGACAAGGCATTAATGGAGAAGCATTTCCCTCCAGCTTCCACCTACAGTAGTTACAGTACTCACTGGAACTTCACTGATCCCACAGTTTCAAGAATCTTTGGTTTGGAATAAAAAATATTATAATTTCTTGAAAATGAGAAATGTGAAGAACACATGTTCATATCATCACCCATCATCCTAGATAAGCTTCTGTATCCAATCAGTGTTTTGTATTTCTAATGTATGGGCGACCCTATTTTGTAATTTGCAAGTTCAGAACATGCCATAAGGTGCAGAAAGGGTAGAGAACCTTTTCTTTGAGAAGGCTGGAGTTAAGGAGGCTTCTGCTAGTAGTAGGAAGCTGGTCTCCGCTCTCTGATAATGATGGTTTCCTTCAAACCATTCAAGCCGTCATTGTGGTGTAAAACTTCATCCAAACCATCACTGATCATCAGTACATTTTACATTTCATTTGTAAATCAAGGGACTGAGGAGAGAGTCAGGAGGAAGAGTGGAGAGACACACAGTCCAAGCTGCTTGATGTCTAGTGAGAAGTTTATGGAGATTATGGAGATTTCATTTTCCAGCAGGACTTGGCACACTGCCCACACTGCCAAAAGTACCAATTAGTCTTATATAATATTCTAATTTTCTGGGACACTGATTTTTGGGTTTTCATTGGCTGTAAGTTGATGTAATCATCAACAATGAAATAAATAAACACTTAAAATACATCACTCTGTGTGTAATATATTTATATAATATATGCGTTTCACATTCTGAAATGAATTACTGAAATAAAGTAACTTTTCAATGATATTGATTTTTTTTTGACATGCACCTGTAGATCTGACCCAAAAAATCCAGCCCAAACCTACCTGCATGTTCTACCTCAGCCCGAGCTGTAATGACTTTTTTATGTGACCCACCGTGTGCTTTTTGTTACATATAGAATTTATGTGAAAATGAATAGAACATAATGGACGGAAGAATCAATGAAAAAAAAAAACAACAAACAGAGAAGTGCGGGTCTTTTGACACCTTTGCACTTTATAATCTGAAATTAAATGAACTCGGTCTGACAAATGTAAAACATCTTGGGTTTATACTGTCTGCATTTAAATACAATTTAAAGTAATGTGAAAAAACACATTTTACCCAACTCTGACCCAACTTTTTTCTGATTTGGGCTGTAGTTTCACAACTCTGGGAAGCCATTTAGATTTCAGCCTTAAATGTTAAATGTTAATGACACACAAGTTTCATTTTGATGTGATCTTACTGACTTTGGTGTGAGCATGCAGGTCATTGCATTGCAGCTGCAGATTTGTTCATAATAAAGACATTAGAAACAAGTGAATCATCATATCAGAGAGAGAGATCAGATCTGAGCAATGAGGCTTGTGATATGAACATAGTCAAAGGCTGGTAGATGAGTATAAAATGGCCCTCTACAACAAGCCAGATGTTTCCCCCATTCCATGTCTAATGATCTGAAATATCTATAATAACTGTTTAAGCTGCAGACTCCACAGGTAAGCTGGTGCGGCCTCAGCGTGTATAGAGTGTAGGTGCGTGTGTTCTGGTGTGGATGGAGTAGTGGGGCAGGGTCTTACCATGAGCAGGTGTCTAACGGCTGCAGCACTGAAATGAGACAAGCAGCCAGTCAATCATAGGAAGTCACAAACACACTGTGACCCATGATGCAATTGGGCACTTCTAGTGTACACCCCCACCCACCAATAGAGATAATATAGATAATCAGTATGAGAATTTAGAGCAGCCTGGTTCATTTCAATTTACATCTCATTTCCAAATAACAACTGTGATTTCAGATCTTAACGATAATAGAAAAAGCAGAACACATCCAGGTAGACAGATGTGTAGAGTAGATTACTTTATACAGGTACTCTGAAGCTGTGGAATATATATATATATATATATATATATATATATATATATATATATATATATATGGTAATTAGTGAGGCAGACCAGTCAAAATTCTGAGTTTAGTTCAGGCAAAGCACATGCAGCACTTTAGAAACAGGTGTGTATTTCTTTTGGGACGTATTGGTAAGAATCTGAGATCACCCGCAGGTTACCTGTGGAGTCTTGTACAGCACATCCCTAAGATTCTAAATAAAAATGTGAGTTCCAACAATTTCTAGGATTTTCTGTAACCATTTCCTGTTAAAAGATTCCAGAAAAGGAGCAAAATATCCTTCCCATACTGAGATAATGAGTGCACAAATATACATTTCCCTCCAAAAGTACTGGAACAGTGAGGCCAATCGCTTTTTTTTCAACTGTAGACTAAAAACACTTGGGCTTGACAAAAAAATAACATTTCAGCTTTTATTTATCTGATACACAGTTCAGAAAATAAATAAAACTTAATTTTTACAGGTGCATCTCAAAAATAGAATATCATTGAAAAGGTACTTTTTATTTCAGTAATTCAATCCAAAATGTAAAACTTCAGTGATCTATTTTTAGTGTTTATTGCCAGTTGGTACCAATTAGAACTTGTGGCAGTGTGGGCAGTGTGCCAAGTCCTGCTGGAAAATGTTGTGGGAAAACAAAACTGCACTGACTTTAGACTTGAAAATAAAACACAGTGGATCACCAGCAGATGACATGTCTCTCCAAACCATCACCGATCATCAGTAAATTTTACATTTCATTTGTAAATCGAGGGATCAGAGTCTGGAGGAAGAGTGGAGAGACACACAGTCCAAACTGCTTGAGGTCTAGTGTGAAGTTTCCACCAATCAGTGATGGTTTGGAGAGACATGTCATCTGCTGGTGTTGATCCACTGTGTTTTATTATCAAGTCTAAAGTCAGTGAAGTGTTTGTGTTTTCCTGCAAAATCTTACAGCACTTCATGCTTCCCTCTGCTGACAAACTTTATAGAGATGCGGATTTATTTTCCAGCAGGACTTGGCACACTGCCCACACTGGCAAAGGTACCAATTGGTCTTAAATAATATTCTAATTTTCTGAGACACTGACTTTTGTTTTTCCATTGGCTGTAACAATAAAAAAATATATTTTCAATATAAATATATTCACTCTGTGTGTAATACGTCTATATAATATATGAGTTTCACATTAGTTAGTGATTTGCATCTTCTGGTGAATCCTCTGTACTTTTGTTCATGTTCATTAAGTCTTCTATGAACAGTAAACTGCAATACCTACCTGCCCTCTGGAGGTTGTTACTGATGTTAATAACAGTTGTTTTAGGGTATTTCTTTACAGCACTCACAATGTTTCTCTCATCAACTGCTGTTATTTTCCTTGATCTACTTGTTCAACAGCTGTTACTTAATACACCAGTGATTACTTTCTTCTTCGGGACTTTCCAAACGGTTGTCTTTTAATGTCAAACTCAAATATGTTCAGTCTACAGCAAAAACAAAGTGATTGGCCTCACTGTTCAAATACTTCTGGACGGAACTGTATTTGCAATGTAAATTACAGGACAACTTTCACTGTGATTAACACTGAATGAATGCCTCTTTTGTCTATTAATGGTGCTTGGTGTGTAATCAATACTATAATTACACTTATGGAGCCATCATCTGAATGTGTCACTGGCTGTTAACTAAAGGCTGAATCAAAATTAGTTACATATCTCATGCCAAGTCAATCAATAATCCTCACGTGTCAATCAAAGAGCAAAAGGGGCTTCTACGAAGTACATTGTAGTCTAGTGATGCACCAAAGATTTGTCCAAAAACAGCACTTTCAGGGTAAGTGAAAAGACTAAATAATTAATAATCACTAATTTCTTTGAAGTCATATTAACAGAATAGCAGTGCTGAGGTAATATTTAGGCTAATTAATTTATTCAATGTTTTTTTGTTGTTTTTTTTTATTTCAGTGCATTCCTAGTTGAGCCATTGATTTGCCTCTGTGTGTGTGAGCTACACTCTTGTTATAGAGATATGGGTTGTATATAGAACTGAAAAAGCATTCTTTCACCTTTTTATAGGAGCACTTATATTAGGAACACCATTACATCTACTCATTCATGCAATTACCTAATCAGTCAGTTGTGTGGCAGCAATGCAGTTCATAAAATCAGGCAGATATTGGCCAGCTGCTTCAGGTAATCATCATATCAACCATCAGATTTGGATAAATTTGTATTGCATTGATTTTAAGCATGGCGTGATTGCTGGTTCGAGAAAGTTTGAGTGTTTCTAGAACTGCTGATCTCCTATGTCTTTGTAACAAAAGAGGTCAGTGGGGAATTGCAATTAGCAGTTCTGTCAGCTAAGAACAGAAAGCTGAGGCTGCAGTCAGTAATGGCTCATCAATACTGGCTAGTCCTCAGACTGCAAACTGTAGCCTACTAAAGCACACAGACAGTAGAGTAGGAATGTGACACTAATAACATCCATGAAACCATGCTTCCTTGTGTCAACAGTCCAGGGAATATTTTCTTGGCACATTTTGCCATTATTTTTAAGCCCATTAAGCATGTCTGAGCATGTGTCTCTCTTTATGGCCACAATTTACCCACATTCTAAAGACTACTTCCAGGATGATGATGCACCATATCAACATGACATATCAATGTGAATCAATGAGCCATTGTTTAGCGATCTATAGGCGAGACGTCAATTGTGCACCGCTCAGCTGGATTTAGGACTTAGGCGTCAGTGTGTTTTTGGTATTGTGAGGGCACAAAAAATACACCTTGTGCATTTTGCAGTCATAACATGCAAAATGCATGAATTACTTCTGCTAATTAATCATGAATGTGTTTTGGGCACAACGTAAAATAAGCCAATCAGTGTGCCAGTTCATTCCCTTTAAGAGGCAGGTGTGCTCTGACTTTGGCGCATTGGTATCTTAACAGCTCAGCGCTTTTGTGTGTCTCAGCAAAGGAAACTGACCTTCACACTGTGAAGATACAGCAGCAGCTAATTTAAGGTAACAGTAATGTTATTTTATTCTTTATTCTGTTTGTTATTGAGTTAAAAGTCGTGTTTGTGCTCTTCAGCGCGTGTGTGTTTAACGAGCAGGGGTGTATAAGCGCTGGGAGCACCTATAGGAATGGACTGTGACAATTGACTGTGGTCAGGGTTTTAATCAGTCAGTGGAGCTACAGTGTTCTCCACCACCAAAATATATAGAAACACGCCAGAAATTTACCTGAACACACCTCACTTCCAGACCACAATGACCATTACTGTAGATATATTCCTAAACTTCGACTCTATTTTAACAGTGCGGGCGCAATGCGTGAAAATAGACTGTTGGCGGGGTGTACATTAGAAAAGTGCATTGTGACGCACCTTGCATAGGGTTTAAGATAGGGTCCAATGTCTTTATATTCACCAGATCACCAACTGAATTTAATACAACATCTTTAGGAGATTCACGGCATGAAAATGTGTGATGAAATTATGTCAACTTGAGCCAAAATTTCAAAGGAATGTTTTTATACACTTTGTAAAATCTACGCCAAGCTGTTTAAGAGCAAATTGAGGGTCCTAAGGGCTCTGAATGGTCCAGTGAACTATGGTGCTGACACTTTGAGAATTGCTGTTGCTAGAATTGCTGTTTCGAATCCCGACATCAGCAGCCAGAGTCTGAGATAGTACAACTGGCCATGATCTTTCTGGGTGGGTAGATGGCACTCTCTCCCTTCATTAATTCTAATGTAAAGTTTGTAGCACAGGTATCTGTTAGCTGATGTATTAGAGCTAGGGATCTGGCGCTTTCCTTCAAATGAACTGACTGAGTCTGATTTCACACCTATCGGAGGAGGCGTGTGTTAGCCTCCACTTTTCTAGTGCTGGGGGCAATACTAGTTGGATTGCGTTGAACTGGCCTTCCAAATTGGGGATAAAAATGTGGGCTCCTACTCAGCATTGTTCCTAATAGTGTTCCTAATAAAGTGCTCACTTTAGATCCATTTATTAACATGCAAAGAATTTAAGCAGGCCAATGGTTCTTAGGGCTTTCACAGTTTTATATATATATAAAGTGTAATATAGAGGGGTCTTCACTGGTATGTGTTGTATCCTTAAGCACAGATCCGTGAATGAAAAAAGCCACGTAAGGATAAGCTATTATGGAGATTTGTTAGGCATACCTGGTCTCCCTGGAAACAAGGAAAAAGCTGTCATCTGGTGCATCAATCCAGTTAGGCCGCCGCTTGCGCAGCATCATGTTGCTGGGCCGTAGGCTGGAGCCGCCGGTGCTGCGGCCGTTATGCTGCTGAGAGACAGGAATTAGAGATGTAAGAACATATCAATATACTGTAACTTATCACAATGTTTGTTTTGCAGTAATGTATTGATTTTTAATTATTAGTTTAGATGTAGTGATTTGTGTCAGTGGTTTATTTAGTGTTGCCCAGTAGACAGCAATGTTAGTTAGCAGATAATAATATGGCTATCATAATATCCCATTGATAAAATAGTATAAAAAGCAAAGTTTGTTTATTCATTTTTATAAATGATAGTGGGTTTTATCAAAATTTTGATTCAAACATTTGCAATGTATTGCCTTGCTTACAGTATTGCAATACATTGTAATTAAATAAAAAAATTAAATTGTAACACATGTATCGTGATATGTATTATGATGCCAAGTTTTTTCCGATACACAGTCCTACAGGAATACAGACGTGAGCAGAATTAAGATGCCGGTTAAATTTATGATGTAAAATTGTATGTTTAGTAAGTAAGTAAGGATTTGGATTCACATTTTCATTAAAGGGTTCCACTTTAAAATAAGACTACCTTTATAAAGGGTTTATACATGTTTTTACAATTATTTTATTAATGGTTACTAATTAGGTTGTAAATGCCTTAAAAATCCCTTTTCTATGTATGTGTTATAACTGATTATTAATGATTTTAAAGGCATTTACAACCTAATTAGTAACCAGTAATAAACTAATTGTAAATTATTTATAAACCCTTCACAAATGTAGTGTTATTTTAAAGTGCTACC
This sequence comes from Astyanax mexicanus, assembly GCF_023375975.1. Taxonomy (NCBI): domain Eukaryota; kingdom Metazoa; phylum Chordata; class Actinopteri; order Characiformes; family Acestrorhamphidae; genus Astyanax; species Astyanax mexicanus. Next base: position 39,854,894 of record NC_064422.1, on the reverse strand, counting down.
CATTAAAGTAATAGTGCAGCAAACACACATACACACTCACAGGGGTCTAAAAATCAAACAGAAACTGTACTTTAGTAAAGGATAGAGTAGTATAAATAGTAATAGTAAAGTATGGTACATGCCTAATATATAAAAAAATACATATATTTATGTTTATATATTTAAATCCTACACAAATATTAAAGAGTAAAACAAGATGTACGTATATTTCTGCAATAAAGACACATTTACAGTTGTATAGCAGTTTAATTTTATAATTAACTAATTTTGATTCACTGTTTTATGTATGGCAATGTGGCTTACTGACACAGTGATAAGAACAAAAAAGGAGTATTATCAGATTATATATATATTTATTTATAAACTTGTATGAATCTTTCAAAATAATCATTTAGATTAACACTAAAGTAATAATCAATAAATCACTTAAAAAACATTTAGGCACAGTTAATTAAGTACTTTTGATAAGCTCTGCAGCGTTAAAAAAGCTATTTCTTGAACTGAATCAACTTTTAAACTTTTAAAGTCAATGTATACAGAAGAAAGATGCAGTAAAGATAACCTACCAGGATGGGTCCCACAATATGACCTTGATTTTCTGCAACAAAATCAATAAATAAATCAATCAATCAATTTCACTCAGTTTACATTTTAGATACATTTTAATTATCAGAATTTAATCAGGCACTTTCTCTGTAATCACCTTGTCCTGGTGCATTCGCTCTCCTCTCGCTGGACTCCACCCTGCTGTGGTGGTGGTAGGCCCGTTTTCCCAGCATGCCGAGGGGGCCGTGGCTGGGTAGGGAGGAGAGAAGGCGGCGGGGGGGCTGGACCTGCAGGCCAGGCGTACGATGGGAACGCTGGACGTGGGGAGCAGGACGAGACTCTGGAACAACACAGCAACAGTGTGAACCAATGTGAACCAATGTAAGTTAGTGTAAACCAATGTGAATCAGTGTGAACTAATGTGAATCATTTTAAATAATAAGAATCAGTGTGAAACAAAATAAAACAATGATAATCATTGTGAACCAGAACAACTAATATGAATCAATGTGAACAAGTGTAAACAAATGTGATCCAATGTGAATCAATGTGAGCTGATGTAAACAATGGTGAACCAATGTGAATCAGTTTGGACTAACGTGCACTAATTAGTATGGATTACTGTAATACAATGGGAACCAATGCAAACCAGTGTGAATGAATGTGAATCAGTGTTAATCAATGTAAAGCAGTGTGAACCTATGTGAATCAGTTTGCACTAATGTGAACCAATCAGTGTGGATCACTGTCATACAATGGGAACCAATGTAAACCAACGTAAATCAGTGTTAACCGATGTAAAGCAATGTGAACCAATGTGGATCAATGTAAAGTAATGTGAACCAATGTGAATCAGTTTGAACTTAATGTGAACCAATCAGTGTGGATCACTGTAATACAATGGAAACCAATGTAAAAAATGTGAATCAATGTGAACTGATATAAAGCAGTGTGAACCAATAAAGATCAATGTGAAGTAATGTGAATCAATGTAAATCATTTTTTTACTAATGTGAACCAGTCAGTGTGGATCGATCTTATAAAATGTGAACCAATGTGAATGAATTTGAATCAGTGTGATTCGATGTAAAGCAGAGTGAACCAATGTGGATCAATGTGAAGTAATGTGAACCACTGTGAATTAGTTTGAACTTAATGTGAACCGATCAATGTGGATCACTGTAATACAATGGAAACCAAAGTGAATGAATTTGAATCAGTGTGATTCGATGTAAAGCAGTGTGAACCAATGTGGATCAATGTGAAGTAATATGAACCACTGTGAATTAGTTTGAACTAATGTGAACCAATCAGTCTGGATTACTGTCATTCAATGTGAACCAATATACATCAATGTAAATGAATGTTAATCAGTTAATGAATGTGTAACCAATGTAAACCAATGTTAATGAATGTGATTCAGTGTGAACCGATGTGAAGCAGTGTGAACTAATGAGGATCAATGTGAACTAATGTGAATCAATGTGATTCAATATTAAGTAATGTGAACCAATGTGAATCTGTTTGAACTAATGTGAAATAATGCAAACCAATGTGAATCAGTTTGAACTAATATCAATCAGTGTGGATCACTGTCATTCAATGGGAACCAATGTAAACCAATGTGAATGAATGTGAATCAGTGGGAACCGATGTAAATCAATGTGAATCATTTTGGACTAATGTGAACCAATCAGTGTGAATCAATGTGAACTAATCAGTGTGATTAGCTTGAACTAATGTGAACCAATGTGAATTAGTTTGAACTAATGTAAACCAGTTAGTATGGATTACTGTAATACAATGGGAACTAATGTAAACCAATATGAATAAATGTGAATAAATGTGTATCAATGTGAATTCATGTGAATCAATGTGATCCAATATAAACTAATGTGAATAAATGTGAATCAGTGTGAACAGATGTGAACCGATGTGAAGCAGTGTGAACCAATGTGGATCAATGTGATCCAATGTAAACCAATGTGAATGACTGTGAATCAGTGTGAACCGATGTAAGTCAGTGTAAACTAATGTGGATCAATGTGAACTAATGTGAATCAATGTCATTCAATGGGAACCAATGTAAACCAATGTAAATGAATGTGATTCAGTGTGAACAGATGTGAAGCAGTATGAACTAATGTGAATCAAGGTAAATCAATCATTGTGAACCAATATGAATCTGTTTGAACTAATGTGAATAAATATATACCAATGTGAATCAGTGTGTGAACATTGTGGATCAGTGTGAATCAATGTGAACATTATGTGGTGTGAACAGTGTACAGTAGTAATGTAGGTGCAGCTCACCGAGGTACTGCAGGATGCTGGTCAGGGTGCTCCTCTGGGAGGGTTTGGGTTTTGTGGATCGTCCTGTCATTCCTTCTGCCGCTCGGATCATATCTACACACCGGCCGGCAGCATTGGACACACAGAGACAGGGCCAAGTCAATACGCTGCAGCGTGCAAGAGCGAGCGACACACTCTCAAACACACACATACTCACACTCACAGAGCGAGAGTGGTGCACAGTGAACGGCTCAGCCTGATGGATGTGCTCGTGAGTCTGCCCCCTCTGGTGAACTTTAACCTCTAACCTTTAACCAGCAGAACCAAGTCAAACCACAGTGCTCAGATATTTCTCCAGGCGAAAGCCGTTCATTTTCTCTTCCCTCCATCTCTAACACGTCGATTTCACCACAGTGTGCCCATTAAACCCCCTGTCTAAGCACCTTTAACACCCGCACTCCTCTGTGTCTGGTGAAGTCAAAACCTGAAGCCTGAAATTTTCACTTCTGCTGCCTCAGCAAAAAAATGAAGGGTTGAGCTGAAAGTGTGTAGGTATTTCCAATGCATCTAATTGGGTCAGAAAAAAAAACCCAATAATTTAAACTGACTGCAGTGAAGTCTGTGAATTTAGGCACATTACGGTAAACTAAATTTTATAAAAATGTTTCTTTCCTTTCCAAGAAAAGAGAACTTCTACTGCTGAAAAAAGCAAATGTTTAATGAGGTGCATTCTGACATATTCATGTAGCAATTAAATAATAGTATTTTAGCATAATTCCACCCTGATTATTCATTATTGGTTCTCCTATTGACCCTACTGGAGCAGTATATTGTTTATCACTTGGTTTGTAAGTTTTTGATTGTCTGAGGCTAAATTTGATAATATAAAACATTTTCTTCACATTTAATATTTTAAATAAATATTTTTATTTGTTTTCCCATTTTTTTAGTTTTTCATCGAATTTTTATTTTGTTTGGCAATCCCAAATAAAATTTAAGTGGATTTTACTAACACATTAAGGGAATAAATCAAGTAAAATGAATTCTTGTCATTTCTGTGAAATTTGAATGGTCAGTGTAACATATATTAGCTCAATTTTCTTTTTTCATTTCTGCCCCTACAATCTGCACTTCAGGGAAAATTAAATAATATTTAATTAATGGACTAATTTTTATTTCTTGGTATTAACATATTAATTTTTGTAATACAAGGCAGAATTATACCATCAGAATACAGAATAAATATTAATTCTTTTTGTGAAATTTAGATTGTGAGGGCAGTAATGAAAAAAAAAATAATAATAGAAAAATGGAAAAACTAAAAAAAAAAAATTGACACCTAATTTTCTATTTTTTAAATTTTCAGAAAATTGAACTGCTAAATGATACACGGAGCGTTCTTTACTTGATTTTACTTGATCTTGTAACAAAAACTAAAAAAAAAAAAAAAAAAAAAAAAAGTTTGAATTTCTGATCAATTTGAAAATAGAAAATTGATTTTGAAACTTTGAAAGCTTAGTTTAATTTCTGTTACTGTCTTTCGCAAACATAATTTCTCTTTTTTTCTCCATTTGTTTACATGCTTTTGTTACAAGATGCAAAAATTGAAAAATTGTAAATCAACAGAAACATTTTCTTTTTAAATTTCCCTGAAATTCTGATTGTGAGGGCCAAAAATTAAAACTAGAAATGTGAAAACTAGAAATGTTCTATTGTCAAATTAGTCTTAAATGGTCAGAAATTGAACAAATGAACAACACATGAACAAACACTACGCTGACCACAGTGTATTCTACTGTACTATACTGTTATTGTGTGTGCAGAAAGCAGGAGAGCACATGCAGCCCTTAGAACAGGGGAAGTCAGTTTCAGTTCTGAAAGGCTCATATTTAATTGTTCTTCTCCAGCTGCTCAAACAAAACACACCTACAAAACACATCTATTATAATAACTACCTGATAACTACTAAAGCTGAGCCTTTGAGGACTGGAGCTGAATTTCACAAGCCTTTCATTCCCCTTTAAGAAGAACTACAACTACCATCATCCCTCTCTCTTTTCTCTTTATAAGGGCAACATGCTGATGGGTGAAAAAGCACAAGCCCCCGTGGCATTCACCATGGCGTCAGAAATGAGGTCGAGGTTGAATAAATAAGAGGAAACCCAAACATGAAGATGCATTCCAGGCAGCTCGTACAGGTGAGATAGATGCATTAAATAAATGAGTGTGTGCACATCCATATTCACACATTCACACACACACACATATACAGTACAGGCCAAAAGTTTGGACACACCTTCTCTTTTTCAATGCGTTTCTTTATTTTCATGACTATTTACATTGTAGATTCTCACTGAAGCATCAAAACTATGAATGAACACATGTGGAGTTTTATGTACTTAACAAAAAATGACCTGGCCTCCACAGTCACCGGACCTGAACCCAATCCAGATGGTTTGGGGTGAGCTGGAGCACAGAGTGAAGAAGGCAAAGGGGCAACAAGTGCTAATAAACACCTCTGGGAACTCCTTCTCCTTCAAGATTGTTGGAAAACTTTTCATTTCAGGTGGCCACCTCTTGAAGCTCATTGAGAGAGAATGATGCCAAGAGTGTGCAAAGCAGTAATCAGAGCAAAGGGTAGCTATTTTGAAGAAACTAGAATACACCTTTTTTTGTAAAGTACATAAAACTCCACTGTTAATTCGTTGTTTTGATGCCTTTAGTTAGAATCTACAATGTAAATAGGCATTAAAATAAAATAAGGAAGCTTTAAGAATAAAGAATAACTTTTGGTCTGTACTGTACATACACACACACACACACACACACACACACACACACACACACACACACACACACCGTCAAAAAGAAACATGTAACACGCTGGATGAGGGCATGGACAGAAAAGAATGACCGGAGCCAAAGGAGCAGAGCTCATGCTGTCAGCGGGAGCCGATCTCGTACCACCGTCGCTCCGCTCGGCACCGTCTGTGTGAGTGTGGCACGGTGATGGACAGGTACACGAGACACATGAAACTACAAGGACTCAGATAGGATGGTTTCAGCCATGGTTTTATTTGTCGTTTTTGATTGCCCACAGGACATTGACACCATGAAAACAAACAAAAGATAGGAGAGAAAAAGAAGGAGACAAACCAAAGAAAGAGCATGCCGCCGGGGCGCCCCATGCCCTTTAACATGGAGATGCCAAAAGGCCTTCTTTAAAATGGGTGGGACACACAAACACGCCTCTGGGAGTGGAAACGGGAGTGCGATGAAAGCAGAGGATGGAAGATTAGAGAGTATGAGAGGAAGAGCAACACAAAAACTCAGAGAAGAGAAGCTTAGGACATGACCGTGATGTAGAGCAGGGAGTAGGAGTGTGAGAACATATATATATCGATAATAAAATAATGATTTATTCCCAAAGACTAGATCCCACTGTTCTGATTGCCTGAAAAAAAGAAGTGATAAACTGAATCGTAAGCCCTGTATTGTGATACATACAGAGGTTGGACAATGAAACTGAAACACCTGTCATTTTAGTGTGGGAGGTTTCATGGCTAAATTGGAGCAGCCTGGTGGCCAATCTTCATTAATTACACATTATTGCACCAGTAAGAGCAGAGTGTGAAGGTTCAATTAGCAGGGTAAGAGCACAGTTCTGCTCAAAATATTGCAATGCACTCAACATTATGGGTGACATACCAGAGTTTAAAAGAGGACAAATTGTTGGTGCACGTCTTTCTGGTGCATCTGTGACCAAGACAGCAAGTCTTTGTGATGTATCAAGAGCCACGGTATCCAGGGTAATGTCAGCATACCACCAAGAAGGACCAACCACATCCAACAGGATTAACTGTGGACGCTGTAAGAGGAAGCTGTCTGAAAGGGATGTTCGGGTGCTAACCCGGATTGTATCCAAAAAACATAAAACCACGGCTGATCAAATCACGGCAGAATTCAATGTGCACCTCAACTCTCCTGTTTCCACCAGAACTGTCCGTCACCACAATAAATTATTGTGCTCTAAAACCAGGTGTTTCAGTTTCATTGTCCAACCCCTGTATCCAATTGATACGTGTTGAACGTTTTTGCCAATACACAACTTTACTATATCTTTGGGGCTCTGCTTGTTTTTTTGTTTCTTACAATAAGAACATTTTTCCTTTAAAAAAAGGATATAACATTTTTATAAAAGCATAGAAATGTTTGGAAATGTTGGGAAAACCCATATCTGACCACATGTTCCCTATCTGTGTTTGATTTTATGATGTTCTATGACCAGATTATTCACTACGACTAATTACAAAAAAAACAAAAAAGAATTACACAGATTAACGTATATGGACCTCAAAAGCATTCAAACTGTCAAAAGCCAATAGAAAACATTAAGATATCGAGACCAATTGAGGGACATTCAATCAAAAATTGCTGGCTTATACAAAACTGTACAACTCTTCCTCATTGGCCATTAGAACTAAGATTTTTTGTTGTATCTATTTTTTGGCTTTTAAAACACAGTATCGATTTAATTATTACTTTACTTGTAAAGATTGGTGTCAGAAGTGGTTCGTTTCATAAGCCCTGTATTATGATACGTATCGTATTAACATGTTCTTACCAATACACAGTTGTGCCTGTTATTTTACACTGACAGAGCACAGAATCGCTGTCAATACCAGTCTCTTCCACTGTGTTATAATATCACTGACAGTTGGCTGTGGAATATTTAATAGTGAGTAGTGAAATTTCACGACTGGACTTATTGCTGCACAGGTGCTGTGGTACCACAGTGCTGGAGTTCACTGAGCTCCTGAGAGTCTGAGACCCATTATTTCACTATTGTTTGTAGAAGCAGTCCCAGCACGCCTAGCTTCTGCTTTTATAATACATCTGTGGACATGGAGCCATATTATATTATTTCTAATTATTCTCCTCAACTGCTAATCAGCTATATATCCACAATCACTAGTGATGCACACACAAGGAGGGTAAAGACTAGAGCATGCCTCCTCCAATACATGTGAAGCCAATCACCGCCTCTTTATGAACTAGCATCACAGCACCCTCGGAGGAAAGAGCAGCGACTCGGTTCAGATACATGAGCTCACAGACGCAGTCTTGTGCTGATCCACATCACCCTAGGAGTGATGAGGGGAAAGAGCACCATCTACTCTACCCACCCAGAGAGAGCAATGAAAGCAAGGACAATTGTGCTCTCTCAAGGCTCCAGCAGCTGACGGCAAGCTGCATGACCAGGATTCGAACCATCGCTGGAGATTATTGATTCTGTTCAACAACAGACACTTAGCTGTAGGCTGACTGTGGGCAAACATCTGAACCTATTCCTTACACTGAAGACATACGTTGTGAATCTTTTATACAGCCTTCAACCAATCGGATTTTGTTTATAAATAAATAAATTGATTTTAAAGATCACTTCAGATCTTTAGATTGTCCTGATAGCTGAGTTAAGGAGCAGCACTGAGCACTACTCACACCCACTTCCCTCACTCTTATACCCAGAGAGAGAACAAAGCCAACCAAGTCTTGAGATGATTCATGATCTAATTACAAAAAAACACTAAGGCCTCAACAGCCTGTCAATGGCATCCTCCTTACGTGAGTTGTTTGCAACATAAAAGCAATTCAATCAGTGCAACTTTCCAATGCTTTCACAGCGCTCTCTAGGAGCATACAGATTTTATTTACACTGGAGCATTTTCTTTTCTGTGCTCTCTCTCTCTCTCTCTCTTTCTCTCTCTTCACTATGTAGTAATATTACGAGGCTCCGCATGCCTTGCTATCCAATCTTGTGCAGTTAAATGCAAATTCTATTATATTTTAGAAATGGACAATCATTCAGTATAAGTAGTTATCATTATATATCAGTATTTATACATTTGTAGGTAGAGACATTTGTTGTGGGTGTTCTCAGCAGTTTTTCTGCTTTCTTCACCTCTAACTAACTACCTTCTACTACCAGATCAGGAGAATCTCTCACTATCTTTAATAAACTCCTGAAGACAGAGCTCTTCAAAGAGCACTTACTCTCTTAACACCTCTAACTAACTACCTTCTACTACCAGATCAGGAGAATCTCTCACTATCTTTAATAAACTCCTGAAGACAGAGCTCTTCAAAGAGCACTTACTCTCCTAACACCTCTAACTAACTACCTTCCACTACCAGATCAGGAGAATCTCTCACTATCTTTAATAAACTCCTGAAGACCGAGCTCTTCAAAGAGCACTTACTCTCCTAACACCTCTAACTAACTAACTACTTCTAACCTCATTTCCTTCTTACCCTCCTTCACTCCTCTATCCCCTTATTTCCTTTCGACCTCCTTTAAGCCCTGTCTAAAAAATGTTTTACCTTTAACTTCTATTACTTTTTACTTGACTATTGTAAGTCGCTTTGGACAAAAGCGTCTGCCTAATGTAATGTAATATATACTGTCCAAGACCTAATAGATCTATCTAGTTGGTCTAACCATGTAGAAGTAAAGTCAGAGAGTCTGTAACTGTATGCTGAAAAAGTGGAGCTGAAAAAATAGCGGGTGTATGAAAAAGAGGTGGTAATAATGTTATGCTTGATTGTTTTCTTTATTTTTTTATTTTTGCCATCTCGTGCAGCCATCCTGTCTGTATAATATGGGCTGGTAACATCAAACTACAAAACTACAGAATTGCTGTCGGTTTTAAACTATTTATTTTGAGTAACCATTTGTAATCATAAGAGTAATCATAATATAATTATATATTTTTTATAGATGAAAAACTAGATGCTTACCAACTTATTTTTTTAGAGCATCTTTAACAAAACAAAAAATGAACTGCATGAACAAACAGCAGTTTACATAAATCTCTTATGTCAATGAATGCAGAAAAAATAGGGGATTAATCCTAGTCTTGGACTAAACAGCAGTTTTTTTTTTTATTCCATTCCTCTTTTTACACCTACCCCTTGTTTCTGAGTGTAACCATTCCCATTGGACCAGAGTTAAAAGAGAAAGAGGTGAAATCAACATTAATTGGGCAAAAGAAAAACAGGCACAATTTGGCATGATGCAATCCACAGTGAGCGCTGAACCAGAATGCTAAATGGCTTCACTTCAGACAAAGAGATGCGATAGTTAATCTTGGTATTCAAACGTCTGGAAATACACTTTCACAATCTGTTTTGTCCTGCTTTATTGATGGATTAATCTTTGCTATTGTCTAGAAAAGTCTTTAGCAGTGTAGGCAGTGTGTCAAGTCCTGCTGGAAAATGAAATCCGCATCTCCATAAAAGTTTAAGTCAACAGAGGGAAGCATGAATGATTTTGTGGGGAAACAAAACTGCACTGACTTTAGACTTGATAATAAAACACAGTGAATCACCAGCAGATGACATGTCTCTCCAAACCATCACCGATTGGTGGAAACTTCACTCTAGACCTCGAGCAGTTTGGACTGTGTGTCTCTCCACTCTTCCTCCAGACTCTGCTCCCTTGATTTACAAATGAAATGTAAAATTTACTGATGATCAGTGATGGTTTGGAGAGACATGTCATCTGTTCAAAGCCCAAGCCCAAAGTCAGTGCGGTGAGGATTTTATGGAGATGTGGATTTCATTTTCCAGCAGGACTTGGAACGTTGCCCACACTGCCAAAAGTACCAATTGGTCTTATATAATATTTTAACTTTCTGAGACACTGATTTTTGGGTTTTTATTAGCTGTAAGCCATAATCATCAACTATAAAAGAAACACGTAAAATAGATCACTCTGTGTGTAAAACTAATTAACTGAAATAAAGCAACTTTTTAATGATATACATATAAATCATATATATATATATATATATATATATATATATATATATATATATATATATATATATATATATATATATATATATATATATATATATATATATATATATATATGTTTAGATGCACTAGTATCTACCCCAGACAGGAATAATTTAAATCCCCATTCAAAATGATGTGCAGTCCAAAACAAGGCTTTATCCCTGTGTGTAAAACTGACTCATAATGTAAAGTAATTCAATAATTGATGGTTAACGTATTGTTTGTGCAGTTCCTGCATTAAACACAACATCCTTGCCTGATCCAAACTGGCCTCAGCTTGCTCTTTCCTCTGCAGTCCAAGCTGTCTAACCTACACTGCCTTCCTGAAGGTGCTTAGGTTCTCCTATATCCTGAGAAAGAAGAAACAGGGTCAATATTAGACACACTGTAGGACTGTAGGTAATCTCATCCATTCACTATAATGTGACTTGGTTCAAAGGAATCCATAAACAGTATATAACAATAATAATAAAATTATTAATAATACATTCAGACCTCAACTCTTTGAGTTTGTCATGCTTGTCATGATAACTGATTTGTTGTACAATATATTGCATTTTATCATCATTTTAAGATACACTGCCTGGCTTGGAAAATATCTGGCTTGCGGCCAAACCTAATTGCTAACCACTGCTTTAGACCCTGCCTAAAAATACATATTTTTGTCTTGAACTTCTATGGCCTCTACTGCTTAATGTAACATCATTATTTGCAAGTTGCTTTGGATAAAAGTGTCCACTAAACATAAGGAAATATAACTGATGCAGAGAGTAGCTTCTCATTTGGTAAGCAGCCGTGTGGAAAGAGACGCACCCTGCGGTCGTGGCATGCATCAGGCAGAGAAAATATTTAAGGAGATTCCTGAATCTGCTAAAATCAGGTTAAAAACTGTCCAAAAACAAAATATTAAAAAAGTGGAAAGACAGTGGAGGAACATCACCTTCCAAAAAGGATCCATCAAATCAATCAAATGGTAGAAGAACCACACTAGAACTCAGGGATATGTTTAATAGTGAAAGTAAGAGCATTTCCACTAGCACAATGCAGTGAAGGGAACTCACGGGATTAAAGGGACTAAACAACTGTGCAGCTTTAAAAGTGATGGAGCTGCCATCAGGCCTAGTGCTACTGTACAAGCCTGTAGGGGCGGAGCTATGATCTGGGGTTGATGCTGTAGTTGGTCTGCAGGTTTAGGTTCAGCAACAGTATGTGCTGAAAGAATGAGGTCAGCTGACTACCTGAATATAATGAATATAGACCAGGTTATTCAGTCAATGGATTTTTTTCTTCCCTGATGAACACGGCCATATTCCAAGATAACAATGTCAGGATTCATGGTGCTGGAATTGTGAAAGAGTTCAGGGTTCAGGGAGCATGAGATCATCATTTTCACACATGGATTGAGAGAGTTCACCACAGAGTCCAGAACTTAACCTCATTGAGAATCTTTGGGATGTGCTGGATGGAGAAGAGCTGCTTTGTGCAGTGGTTGGTCAGACTCTACCATCATCAATGCTGCTGCAAGATCTTGGTGAAAAATTAATCCAGCAACACTGGATTGAAATAAATCTTGTGATACTGCAGAAGCTTATTGAAACAATGCCACAGTGAATGTGTGCTGCAATGAAAGCTTAAGGTGGTCCAACCAAATATTAGTGTGTGACTTTTTTTTTTTTTTTTTTTTTTAACCAGGCAGTGTATTATAATAATAAAACCAATACTCCCATTTTAAACAGCAGTGAGCTTTTAAATATGAATAACATTCAGTCAATGACTGATCTGTAAAAATTTAAAAATATATTATATATATATTGTACAATAAATCGATAGCGTAATCATAGTGACAGGCCTAATGAATGCTAATTATGACCTAAGCAACGTCCCTACCCACAGCCTGTCCTTATTACATGTTACTGAGCATTGTTTTGCCCATAAGACATATCATACCGAAAGACATCATTAATCAGACTGACTGATCAGCTTATAGAGCTCAGATCATGCAAAAAATAAAAGAAAAGAAAAAAGAGCAAGAACATGCCTCAACATGTAATGAGAGTGCTGGGTATGATCTTCGGGATGGAATGGAACGACAACAGTAAAATGAATCATCTTATAATGGGGTTTAAACAGGAAACAAATTGTACAGTCAAATATAAAAAGCTAATATTCACAGTGAGCTTTAAGCAGTATACATATACAGCAAGTTAATATAATTAAAAGGGTGTGCAAAATATAATTATATCATCTAATTTAGTTTCTTATATAGCAAAATAGATTTAGAGGATTTTTTGTTTCCTCATTGTAGCTAAATAGTAAATATAAGGTATAAGGCTCACTCTAGAAGCAGTACAAAACAATTCAATTCAATTCATTTAATTCAATAACAATAAATCTATGCGATCTATTATTAGAACTTTAGGGAATATAGATAGATAATACAAGAGGGGGACCTACTTACATCTTAATGCTCTCAACATATATCATATATCATCTATTCAAACCATTTCTCAAAAGGCATTTCTGAAATGCTTCAAATGTGCTTGTGTTTCACGTCTTTTATGCAAGAATTTTATGATTGGGATTTTCGTGATTTACATGATAAAAAACATAAAAACAAATAAATAAAACACATCAAATAAATAAAATGAAAAAACTGAACTGAAAAGATGATCGCAACCCAAAATCATGGAGGACAGGCAGTCTTTATTGGAAACGGGGTGAGGGAGTACAAAAAACAAAATAATATAATAATATAATAACAATAATAAAAACAGTAAAAGACAGAGATGGAGGGCAGGAATGGCAGCGAGATGTGGGACGTGGGGAGCAGAGCAGGATCGGGGGGGTAATGGTGACGAGAGCGTGTAATTGTGTGTGTGAGTGAGTGAGTGTGTATGAATGCATGAGTGTGTGAGAGGGAGAGAGAGAGAGAGAGAGAGAGAGAGAGTGTGTGTGAGAGAGAGAGAAAGAGAGAGAGAGAGAGAGGTTGAAGTTAGGAATTTAAAGAGCTCTTACACTCCGCCTTTATGGCGCCACAGTTAATGGGCACAAAGGGGCGGCGCGCAGCCCGGCGCAGCCTGATGAGGTCGCGGCACATGTGACGTGCGAGCTTGGTGAGGCGCGTGGCCTGCAGCAGGAAGGCCTGCTTGGTCTTCATGGAGGATTTGGGGCTGCCGCTGTTCCTCACCGGAACCATGTGGGAGGTCTGGCGCAGGGTGTGGCCACGCGAACGCATCTCCTGTGCGCCGGCGATGGAGGCGATGGAGGATAAAAAGGAAAAAAAGAGAAAAAGAAAGTGGATTTAGAGATCAGACATGAAGCAGAACATCGATTAACTAAATACATACAAAAATAATTCTTCCAGCCGCCTCAAATCTAAACACGTTCTCTCTTCCATATCCACAATATCAATAATGCCATTTGCTGCTGACATGATGAATGGATTAAACTCTACGAACAAAGGTAGCGGAAAGTCCTGTCTATTCCTTATTTCTTCCAAAATGTAAGAGCATTAAAGAGGACATATTATAACTCTTTTTACACATATTAGAATAGAACTATTGGCTTTACAAAAAAATTGTTTCAAAACTAGTTTTTTGCACAAAATCTCTTTTCTGCAGACTTGCCACAGAGAGGAGGTACAGATCCCTCCCTCAGAAGAAGTCTGCTGGCTAATCCTGCTGTGTGCTGTCTAAGGCGCTCAACCAGCAAACTGAAATGGTGAATCTTCAACATCTAGTGAGCGGTGCCAGGGTGGTTCTCTACATGTCTCCTTATTGTGACATTACAATTAGAGAGAAATGGCTCATAGAAGCTTATGATTCCTGACACCAAGCTCTTTTAACCGATTTACAGAGAGTGGAAATACAAAACCATGCAATAAGTAAGGTTTGCATAATATGTCCCCTTTACAGAGTTCATTTTGATGGAGTAACTGCCTCTGCTGTCCAGGGAAGGATTTATGGAGCAATCACGTGAGAATTTGATTGCATTTATTGGCGAAAGAAGTCAGTTAGTGAGGTCAGGATATTGGAAGATCTCCACCCCTCCTCAATGCCAACTTGTCATAAAAGTACTAGATAGACCTCTATGATTCTAGAGAACACAGTGGTTCTACTGTCACAAATTTCAATGCTGGGGGGGCTTTATACTCCTCTATCTCACAAGTGGGAAAAGGTATGGTACCAAGAGGTTCATGTTGATCTGCTCCAGAGAGTCCTATTCTATTGGCAGAAGGGAATCATGATACTGCAAAAAACTGACAATGCAGTATTCCGTTCTTCTGTTATATGTTTTGTGATGTTGAAAAATACAGTAAATTTTCAGAATCAGTGAATAATTCAATAATTCAATTAATAGTATAATAAATTATACTGGCCAGATATAATCACAGTATCCTGAGACCTTTGAGTTCAATGAGTTTAGTGAATCTGTATTAGGGGTGGGCGATATGGCTCTAAAATAATATCACAATATTTCAGGGTATTTTTGCGATAATGATATACTTGGCGATATAGGAAAACTAAAATAATTCATTCATTTCAGGAATCGAGTATAATAGTATAACAGTATAATCATAAGGTGGCAAAATAAATAATATAGCATAAAATAATATAATGCAGCAAATAATGATGCAGAATATTTAGTGCATGCATATAAACTGCAAACTAAAACAATTATACAATAAATACACCTAAAGCTTCACAGTAAATAATAGACTACTTTTAAGACAGAACAGCCCTATAATCACGATATGGATTTTTAATATCATGATATTTCTGTGTCACGATATATTGTATACGATATAATATTGCCCACCCCTAATCAGCATGCTTACGTTTTTTATAGTTTCAGCCATGATCTCGCTACACTGCTCACAGCAATATACGCTCAAGACTCAATTTCACACTGAAAAATACTCATTAAATTACATTTGAATGATTAACTGAAGACATAAGCAGGGTACTGCTGATATAAGCAGGGTACTGCTGATATAAGCAGGGTACTGCTGATATAAGCAGGGTACTGCTGATAGAAGCAGGGTACTGCTGATATAAGCAGGGTACTGCTGATAGAAGCAGGGTACTGCTGATAGAAGCAGGGTACTGCTGATATAAGCAGGGTACTGCTGATATAAGCAGGGTACTGCTGATATAAGCAGGGTACTGCTGATATAAGCAGGGTACTGCTGATAGAAGCAGGGTACTGCTGATATGCATTACCTAAACACCTTCTCATACACACTCTAATGCTCTAATACTTGACCGTGAGCCAAGCTTACAGACCGCAGCAGATGCTTACAGTCGCAGCAGGGCTTGGAGGCGTTTTCTCCTCTGCTCCTTCAGCTCTGCTTGGCATCTTGAGGCCACCGTACTTTTTCCAGTACATCCAGCAGGAGACACATAAGCGACACTGCATGTTCGGAGGACCCCAGGAGTACCACTGAGGAGACTGCATGGCTGTGGAGAGGGGGGGGGGAAATATTACTTTAACATCTCAGTATAAAAATGGAAAAATGTAAAGTATAAACAAACAATTATTAGGATGTTACAAAAAAATGTCTAAACCTGCCTACAGACAAAAGAGATGATAACTGTATATTTAGTATGCATAATTGTACAATTGTATACTAAAGTCCTATACAGACGGGATTAGTTTCTCTGGGGGATGTCTATGAAAAACATTTCACACATCTACTCAGTGATAAAACAATTTCATCTGGACTACAATAAAAAAACAGGAGGACCAGTGAGTTTTTTTTGGCTTTCTTGGTAACATGATATTGTGTTCAGTAGCTCCTCCATTTCCACTCGCTGTTGTGTTTTACGTGGATCTCCATGGAAACGCGCACCACAAGTGTAATTACAATGCGTGGCAGTGGACATATAGCTATTTTATTAAACGCGATGTGGATCCGGACAGGACTAAAATTATCGGAGGACCACAAAGTTCAGCAAGAAACATTAGATAATTCAGCTGGTAATGTTCTCAGAGTACATTCTGAGAAAAACACATACGTGATCGTTCTGGATGGGACTAAAATCACAGAGGACCCCTTGCCATAAAAGAGAAAATTAGCCCAAGACCTCCTGAGAAAATAATTCCCGTCCAGATAGGGCTTTAGTTAATTGTATACTTTATTTTATTTTACTATTTCTACTCTATGTTGTAAAACTTCACGAACACATCCACACGGCGAGCCGAGAGATACAGCACGGCAGAACGTGTTGAAGAAAAGTGCTAGCGGGCACGTACCGTAATACAAGCCAAAATAGAAAATTCAAACTTCTTTATTTAAGACAGCCACAGGATGGGGTGCTCTCTAAATAAGTCAGTCAAAAACAGCTGTATCTCGCATCAGGATTCAACACAACAGAAAAAAAACTGCCAATTTCTGCTCTGTTTGTCCAGTCACTCTATCCATCATTCTTGTCTAAACGTTTATCAGTAGAGTTTGTCGGAAAGTCTTGTGTGTTCTTTAGTGAAGTCCACCGATTAGTTGTGCAAAACATGTTTTAATCATCAGACTGGCGGTTCAACATGTGTGACTTAAACGTGTGTGCAGTGATCACTTAGTCTGTAAACAAAATGAATGTTGCATTTGATTATTTTTCAGTTTACAAATAACTCAGAATTTGATGGTATTGCATCATGAAAAAACAAGACTAAGCACAGCTTATGCAAATCCCTGCCATGGTAACAACTACAGTATAACTGAAAATAATCAAATACAACATTGTTTGTTTACAGACTAGGTAAAGTTGACACTGTATGGCGATACAGTGCAAAAACTATACTGCAAGTTCTAAAATGTGACTATTGTCCATACCCACACTGTGATTATGATGATGCTGAAATTACATATTGTACCCTCATAGTAATAACTATACTATCCTATAGGGGTGTGACGAGACACTAATATCACGAGACGAGACGAGACACGATACTGGGTTCACGAGAAAGAGACGAGACGAGATTTAAAAATAACATTTTAAAGAAAACCTCAAAAATGAAAAACTTGAAAACTACAGTTTTATTTGACAAAATCATATAACGCAAATTTAACAGACTGGTTTCTCTCAAATATTGATTTTATAAGAAATAGAAATAAGAATAATAAATAAAAATAAAACTTTTCTAGGTCTTATATAGTGCAAACCACAACCAGTCATATTAAGACTATGGTTTGTGTTTTTTTTCTCCTAAATCTCTTGTAATTTAACTATGCATAACCATAACCAGTCATATTAAGACTAAGCTTGAAGTGCAAACAGAGACAGAACATGTTTTTAAATACAGTACAGAGCTAAGGGAATAGTACAACTGTCTATGAAACAGTAACGTGTAGGATTTATTTACAGTATTTATATATGGTTTGTACCTTGTTGGTCACTCTGTTACCGTTTATTGTTTCCACTGGAGCCAAAATGCAGCCAGACATACAACTTAAAAATGGGTATGCAGCCTATGCAACGCATAGGGGCGCTGCACTAAAGGGGGCGCCATATCAAAGCCCCAAATAATTTTTTTTCTCAGGAGAAACAGCCAATCAGCTTGCTGGTTTTGCGAGCGCAGTGGGCTAGTAATGACAGAACGTATCTCCTCCACCCCCCCCCGGGGGCGCTGATACTACGTTTGCATACACCACAAACAGAACGTCCTCCTGCTGTGTTGCCAGATCCCGCTTAAAAAGTCCACAGTAAAGTTTTTTTTTTTCCCCACCGCGACACAAGTCACGTTTAATATCGCGAGATCTCGTACCATGAGATCTCATCACAGCCCTACTATCCTACCTCTCCACGTAATACTAATCCTGTCTGAATAGTGCTTACGTTACTCATATGTGAACTTACAATTGTGATCTTACATATAACACACATTATATATATATATATGTATGTATATATATATATATATATATATATATATATATATATATATATATATATATATATATATATATATATATATATACATACATATATATATATATATATATATATATATATATATATATATATATATATATACATACATATATATATATATATATATATATATATATATATATATATATATATATATATATATATATATATATATATATATATATATATATATACATATATATATATACACACACACATTATATTACACACCTTCTCAAAACCCTTAAGTATGCTCTAAGCTGAAATTAAAAGTATAATAGAAGGGAATTACATGCTGAAAGTTTGTTATTGATTCTGTTAAATCCAGGCTGATCATGCGGGTCACAGTGGGGCAGCTTGGTAAATCTAATTAGGACATGAATGAGTGGAGGATGGAACACCTCTCTATCCTCTGCTCTGACTGCAGGACGCAGCCTTCAGACATATAAAAGGCCCAGCGTGGATCTGTCTGATCTGCTATTGATTGTAATTAAAGGAAGAGAGTCCTGAGGTACTCACCGAAACAGCTCTCGCAGGCACGGCCCCCGCCGGCTGTGTGGAAGGGGCCCGGACCCGCTGCACCGTTCATGGTGGCCATTTTGCCGTTACTGACAGAAATCTGGTTAGGGTTGGGTTTATTACTGTGGAGAAAAAAAAATGGACAGAATAAATGTATTATAAATGAGAATTGGTGCAGTCAACACATGCAATCTTTTTATTTTTTTATTTTTTTATCGGAAACTAATCATTTTGGTCCCAACTTCCTCCCATAATAATTCACTCTTTTTACAGAGTCTAGTAATGCAGTAGTGTTTTTTGTTTGTTTGTTTGTAGGTACTACACTAACTAAACTATTCAGCCCTTGGCCCTACTACCACTTAGTCCTACCCCACTGTTTTGTGCATTCACGTTTTATTTTTTAAAATCTATTTATATCTTTAAATCACTGCTATTTTAAATGTTCTTTTAATTTTAAATGTACTTATTTTTTTTATCGGCATGTCACTCACTGTTTTTGTAAATGCTCGGCTACACTGAAAATGAGGGTTGCCCTTAATGTACATCCGAGTCAAAATAAAGGTTGATTGGTTGACTGATTGATTCAGGTACTGTCCTGATTCTAGTTAGGCTGGGGCGTTAAAGGGAAGTGGTGAGGCTACATGGCCCTTTAAACTGAGATTTTTTTTAGAGGCACATTCAAAACAGAGGGCACTGGGAATCACTGGCAAGATGGCGGCACCAGCCACCAAAGAAACCCACATATTGTTGGTAAAATTGTATTTTAAAATTGTATTTTACCTGTTACAAATTACGATACCATTAAATGACTATAGTTTAATGTGTAGTTTTATTGTTTTATGGCCGGTTACTTCATAACAAGCATAAAAATATATAATTCTCATTAGCTACTTAACTAGCCAACTTTCCAGTTCCGCATTTTATGGTGCAACAAACAGCAGAGGCTGCAGCATTTAAGGTGGAACAGAAAAATGAAAGAAATGAAAAGCAACAACAAAAAAAAAAAAAGAAGAAGCTAATTTCATATCCCCATCACAGAAGAATTAAGGAATTGACAATGATAAATACAGCTGCATCACCTGCCCCCTTTCTAAAGACATAAATTGAAGTAAAGTTATTTAACCAACAAATTAGTAATTTTATTTAACCAACAGCAGTTAGGTTGCTGAAATCTAGCGCTGCACTGCTATACAGTACATCTGTATCTAGTGCTTGAACGTTTTCCCAATTCTTAGGGGGGTGATTTTACCCCAACTCAATTCAATTTCAATAGGAAGGGTTACACTTAAAAACAAGGAAGTAGTGGTATAAAAGAGAAATGGAATTGGGCCAAAGTCTTAGGCTGGAAAATAAGCTGCGATTATCACAATTTAACCACATAATATTGTTTCCATTAATCCAGATTCTATTAATTTAATGTATTTAATTGACTAACAGCAATTGATTACATTTTGCTGAGTGTTAACTGCCCAAAATTACCACAAAAAAGCAGGAGGCTAAAAGAACATGGTTCACACTTACTATGTGGGGATGTAGACTTGCTTTAGTTTACTCTCTGCTTCAGCTGCCTTCAGTCGTTTCTACAGAAATAAACAACATAAAATCAGAAAGGTACAGTCATAAATTAGTGTTTAAGTCAGCATTTTTGCTCTATAAACTGTATTACTCAATTTATTAGTATATATTAATTATAGTTCGCTCACCTGCTGCACATATCTGTCTGTGGTTTTCCACATGTAATAATACTCAATAATGCTAGTCAGGGACTTCCAAGGAAGCTGAAACAAAGAGGAGAGGAATAAAACTGAGAAATAAGGTGTATTGTTTCCATTAAGGCTATTTCAGCATAGAACTGCATACAAAAAACTGCGCTGACTTTGGACTTGATAATAAAACAAAGTGGATCAACACCAGCAGATGATCAGCATGTCTCTCCAATAGGGCTGCCACAAACGATTATTTTTATAGTCGACTAATCACCGATTATTTTTTATGATTAGTCGACTAATCGGATCATACGTTAATTGAATATAAAACACAGTTTATCACAATAGAATGCAGCTGCTATTATACAACCAACATTAGATTTCAGCTATATGCTAACTAAAAATAAAAACAATTAAAATCATAGTTCATTAAACCTTTAATGAAATATGCAGCTTGTTGTAACAGACAATTATTTCACTGTTTAGCATAAAGTGTAAACAACTGTGTAAAATAAGGATAAGGCACTGGCATTTATGAAACATCTCAACCGTGAGGTTGTTTGAACTATTATGAAAAAAAAGTATATTAATAAAAAATGCCTCTCTGTCCAGATATTGTGTACATTACCGTACACAGGGCAGCGGTCTGCACAGATCTGATTGGCAGAGGAGAGCGTTTGGTGATTTTACACCACACATGACTGATCTGTGAGTTTACTGCACCGAAAAGCACTGAAAACAGAAGCCACTGTCAGAATGAAATCCTTCTCTGTAGTTTATCGGTTTGGGACGGCATTTGTGACAACGTCTGGGTCCGGATCCGGATCGCGGTCCGCCTATTAGTGACCTCTGTTTTAAAGCTATCAAGATGAGTAAGTTAAGTACTAAGTTAACGCTCTGTTTACGCTAATTTTAGCAGCTAAATAGCAATTTACTTCTTCGTCATTTAATCAGCCACAACATGCCTCCTTTTCAGGTGCCCGTGCATCGCGGTTGTGCTGCCGAGGAAGGCAAGTTCTTCATTGCAGATATTGCATTGCACGCGTTTCACTTTTATTTTCTTGGTGATCCCACACTTTTGAGTTCTGTAGCGGGGTAGCCATGAAACCAGAGCCTGTCTGTATAATGTCCTGAGATGTCGTCCACTACCTACCCCGTTTTCCACTACTGCGCATGTGCGTCCAGGACAGAAAGGCAGTCGCAGCAGTTTGGAGAGAAAAACAAAGAAAAAAAAAACAAACGACTAATCGACTATTAAATTAGTCGTCGACTATTTTAATAGTCGACATAATCGTGACTAGTCGACTAATCGTGGCAGCCCTACTCTCCAAACCATCACTGATTGTGGAAACTTCACACTAGACCTCGAGCAGTTTGGACTGTGTGTCTCTCCACTCTTCCTCCAGACTCTGCTCCCTTGATTTACAAATGAAATGTAAAATTTACTGATGATCAGTGATGGTTTGGAGAGACATGTCATCTGCTGGTGTTGATCCACTGTGTTTTATTATCAAGTCTAAAGTCAGTGCAGTTTTGTTTTCACACAAAATCTTACAGCACTTCATGCTGAACCTCTGCTACTGACAACTTTTATGGAGATGTGAATTTCATTTTCCAGCAGGATTTGGCACACTGCCCACACTGCCAAAACTAAATTGGTCTTAAATAATATTCAAATTTTTTGAGACACTGATTTTTGAGTTTTCATTGGCTGTAATCCATAATCATCAACAATAAGAGAAATGAATGCTTAAAATAGATCACTCTGTGCGTAATACACCTAGGGCTGCAGCTACCGATTATTTAAGTAATCGAGTACTCAACTAAAAAAATCATTTAGATTAATCAAGTAAATGCGCTATTTTACACTCTGAGTTTAAAAATTAATTAATTAAACTCGAATTACTTGAGTATTTGTTTCACCCCTAAATACATCTATATAATGAGTTTCACATTTTAAACTGAATTACTGAAATAAAGTAACTTTTTAATAAGAAATGGGAGACCTATACAGCCTTGCTGACATTGTGGGCACATGCACATAAACACAGTTTTCAAAAATTCTGAATGATTATTAAAAACACAGTTAATTTGCTTCTTTATTTTTTTTACTTGAACGGCACTTGACTTGACACACAGATGCCCATGTTTATTCATGAGCACCTAGCCTCCACAGACGCGACGAGGATGAATACTAAATGCAGTTAAAGATCCCCTAATATCTGGCACTCGATCATTTCCCCTGACACCCTGGATTATGACAGTGCTGAGAGGACAAAAACAAAGCCCAGTGTTTTCTCAGGAAACAGATGGGGTTGTAGTAAACAGCATGCTGAAATGCTTTAGGTTTTTTTGTTTTTTTTGCTTCACTTTTTCATGTCAGGACACTGATTTTAGGCCAGGAGAAGTATTGACCCCCACTGGTCAGATAAATGGTCATTTTTCAGGGTCTACAGACAGAAGCTCTTATCTCCGGGTGAGAGGGCTAGTGCAGTGGCGTTAGACAAAGAGAGCCTGTACAGCTCTAGCTCTTCATCATGTCACCGAGTCTGAGGAACACACTCTGAGGGCTCTGCCACCGCGTCCTCGGCTCAGGGCTGAGAGCAGCTGATGGTTTTGGTGGAGTGCATGTCGAGAGCGAAGCCATCAGCCCTGCTCTAATCAGCCTGGAGGCTTGATTAGGCTCAGACCCCCTGCAGTTCAAAAAACAGCCCCCTTCAACATACCCAACCCACCAGCTGCACCCACTAAACCCTGCCTGATCCAAGTGCACGACTCGGAAACACACTCTTCTGAGCTACACCTAACGATGCATCATCCAAACAAACCAGAATGTGTTTTATATTTTATATTCTTCCCCTCTTGATTAGATAACAGTCCTGCACGTCTCTGCTGGATTTTCTCAGTCAGTTTTATGAGGTAGAGTCACCTGGAATTCAGGCTTTCAGTTAACAGCTGTGCTGAACTCGTCAAGAGTTAATTACCTGAATTTATTCTCTCTTAATAATGTGTTTGAGAGCATCAGCTGTTGTAAAGTAGTGAAGAGGTAGAGTTACAGGTATACAGAGAATAGTGAATATTTGAGTAATGTTCTAATCCAGATTATGAGAAGCAACAACAACTCAACTAATCAAAGAAAAAAATAATACTTTACAAAATGAAGGTAAATCAATTCGAAAAATTTCAGGAACTTTATAAGCATCATCAAGTGCAGTTGCAAAATTAAAGAAAGTCATGATGAAACTGGCACTCATCAAGAGCTACCTCTGTTGCACAGGATAAGTCCTTTCACATCAATGATAAATACTGTCTACTACTATTAGTACATTAATACTCACTGTCATAACCTGCCAAACCTGCACTAATAAGATGTATTATATAATATATTGTATATATCGTATTTTTCTGACTGTAAGGCACACTTAAAATCATTTCATTTTGTTCCAAAAATTGACAGTGCACCTAATAATCCAGTGCTCCTTATGTATGAATTCTATCAGTCAGGTATTAAGGAGCAGTAAAGCCACTCTGCTGAAGTACAGAGTTATAAGAAAGAGTTTTTAGTGAAGTTTCTTTAGCACTAAGGCTGGGTGCAGCAGCATTAGCATTAGTTGCTAACTGCAGCACTAGCTCTTTCACTGTTCAGAGGTGAGTACTGTGTCTTTACTGTTTTAAAACAAGGAATGTTTTACATGGAACAAAATGCTAGCTGATAGCACCCTGGGTTACCAGAACACTCAGGGTTCCTCAGTGTAATGCTATCGAGAGGCATTCCTAATGCTAAACACAGCTAACGCTAGCGGCTAATCACAGCTAACGCTAATGCTGCTGCCCCCAGCCTTAGTGCTGGAGAAACTCCACTAAATTTCAACCTTAGACAAACTATTGGAAATCTAAGCTTACTGTAAATAAACTAAAGCGCTTTACTCACCAAATAAATGGTTTAGAGGAGAGGAATCTGTGTAGATTAACACCCAGTGCTTATTTGACTTTAAAAGAAAATGTTTTTTTTTTTTTTTTTAAGAATTAGAGTTTTGTTTACTTAGGTGCTTCCCCAAGCTTCCCCATTAGAAGGAAAACAATGCAACACCCTTGTTAACTTTGATGTAGGCATCCCTAATAGTGTTGTTTAATGTGCCTTATAATTCATTGCACGCCATAGTCCGAAAAATAGGGTACTATATCATTGCTGTCCAGTGAAAAACAAAAAACCTTTCAATGGAAGTCAATGTAAAAAGGGTTTATTTTAGGTCATTTTAAAGTATTTCTATTGCTCTGTGCATCAAGAAATTTTGGCACAGTGTAAGAGACAGTCTGTTCAAATCGTGTAGTAAACTAAAAATCAACAAAAGTAGAGATACTTGTTTTTTAATGAACAGCGACGATATACTAGTACAGGGGTGTCCAAACTTTTTTTGTTGGGGGCCAGAAGGAGAAATATATTTGAAGTCACGGGCCACAGACTTT
Organism: Astyanax mexicanus; assembly: GCF_023375975.1. Classification (NCBI taxonomy): domain Eukaryota; kingdom Metazoa; phylum Chordata; class Actinopteri; order Characiformes; family Acestrorhamphidae; genus Astyanax; species Astyanax mexicanus. Next base: position 39,829,576 of record NC_064422.1, on the reverse strand, counting down.
GTAATAAAACAAATAATGAAATATACCACTTTAAATAATATTTTTCCCTGATTATTTCATTTACACACCATTTTACTTTACTTACTATCTTTATCTTTGACAGTGTTGTGTAAACTAAGATTTTTCAAATCCATGTTTAATTTCATGATGTCTCTTAATGTTAAACTCCTTAATTACGACAACTTTTAGACTCTTTGCCCCGTTTTTCTGTGCTAGAAAAGCGCACTCTCTCCGCTTTTAGACTCTGCGCTAGAAATGCGCACCCTCTCCGCTTTTAGACTCTTTGGCCCGTTTTTCTGTGCTAGAACTGAACACTCTCTCCGCTTTTAGACTCTTTGCCCCGTTTTTCTGCGCTAGAAAAGCGCACCCTCTCCGCTTTTAGACTCTTTGGCCCGTTTTTCTGTGCTAGAAATGCGCACCCTCTCCGCTTTTAGACTCTTTGCCCCGTTTTTCTTCGCTAGAAATGCGCACCCTCTCCGCTTTTAGACTCTTTGGCCCGTTTCTGACACCTAGCGTTCAAACTTTGAATCTCACATTATAAAACAGCGGGCCAACTTTCATTCTATTTCTAAAATACCTCGTGGGCTGCTCGAAAAAAGGAAACAGGCCTCAAATGGCCCGCGGGCCGTAGTTTGGACAACCCTGTACTAGTACAAGTGCGTAGTATACAACTGGAAAACATTGAGTGGAAAAAAGAAACAGCCAAGCTGCTGCCACTTCTATCTTCACCTCTAGAGCCCAAAGCTCATCTCCTGTATCTCTTATCAAAGGCCAAAAGAGCTTAGTGGGATTATAACTCTGAACATGACTCAGGCTACTGAACCACAAGTGGGGTGTGAGTCTGAATAAGCATTTGCTTTTCTGACATTATCTCATGCTGCACTCCTGCGGTGCAGTTCAGACCAAGGGCACCTCAATTCCTCCCGCCTTCAGAAGTCTAACCTCCAGAGTATAGAGTCACTACTTCTTCTTCTCAGACAGCTTTATAAAAAAATAAAATAAAAAATAAAAAAAAACCCACACAGACCGCTGCCCCGCTCTTAGCCTGACGGATATCATCACACCGGACCATCAGACCTGCACGCACACGCATGGGCGGACACACTCAGGATGAAAAGTTCTCCCCTCTCAATCGACCTGGCGACAAAAGGTCAGGCTTGTATTTTCACCTACAGCTCTGACTTGTCAGACAGACAGTGCTGACCATCACTCACTCAGCCTGTCACCACTTCATCTTCCTCTCTATCTCACGTCCTCTACAGAGCCCAGTTTAACTGCTTTCCCCTCCTCACTCCTCACCCCCCCTCCCTGCTTTCCTTCATTCCTTTTTTCTTTCTTCTTTCTTTCTAATTTCTAATTTCTTTCCTCTCTTTTCCAACTGCTGCTGATGCAGCATTGCCGAGTAGCATAACAACCCACTCTGAGGAATATGCAGCGACTCGGTTTCAATACAGCAGCGCACAGACGCAGCCTTGTGCTGATCCACATCACCCTAGGAGTGATGAGGGGAAAGAGAGCCATCTACTGTACCCAGTATATACTGTACCCAGTAAATAATATCACAAATATTTCAGGGTATTTTTGCGATAACAATATACTTGGCGATATAGGAAAACAGAAACATTAATTGCTATTAATTTCAGGAGTATAGTATAATAGTATAATCACGGTATAATCATAATGTTGCAAAATAAATAATATAGCATAAAATAATATAATGCAGCAAAAAATATTGCAGAATATTTCCATGCATATAAACTGCAAACTAAAACTATAAACTAAAACAAATATACAATAAATACACTTAAAGCTTCACAGTAAATAATGGACTACTTTTAAGGCAAACCATCCCTATTATCACGATATGGATTTTTAATATCATGATATTTTGTGTCACAATATATTGTATATGATATAATATTGCCCACCCCTATCATATAGTATGCAATAATACAATTTAATTTTAATTTAGTAGTATATTCTTATAATATATTTTTTACTCAGTGTTTAGTCATATCGCCAAGAGTATCAATATCGCAATATTATTTTAGGGTCATGTCGCCCACCCCTACTTTTCATTCTGTTGCAGTAGTGTATTCTTGTTTGTTTTTTTTTTTCTTTAATTCAAACTTTTGTCAGAAAGGCAAGAGTATCGTTATTAAAAAAACAAGAAATATCATGATATTATTTTAGGACCATATCGCCCCTCCCTAATGAGCATAACAATAGGGATTAAGAGACCTGTACATGTGAACAACTTGTACTCACAAAGTCTTGCCGGATGTCGTTAAAGTCCTTGCCGTATTTCTCCAGCGCCTCCTCAAACAGGTTGGCCTCTGAGGAGCTCCACTCCTCCATCTCGTCCCTGCAGAGCACCGGGCCCCCCTGAGGCACCAGAACGCTCAGGGCACTCGAGAGGTCGTAGCCGTGCCGGTGAAGTGTGTCCATAGCGTGGAACTACGTGGGGACGGCACAGGAAACAGAGAGAGAGACAGATACAGAGAGAGGATTAATGGAACATCTGCTATGCTGGATAAGAATAGAAGACAGGCTCTGAGCTGTGAGACAGGGTGTTGTACCAGTGTGATGTCCCGCGACGCCGCGGCAGCACTCATGTGTAAGCTGGGCTGTCTGACGGAGCTGCTGCAGTCCAGAGCGCGAGCAAAGGTCCCCACCGCCCTGCACACAAAACAAAACCATCATCACAAACTCTCCATCTATCTATCCATCTATCTTCCATACAGTAAATCAATTAACTAACGCATACAGCGGAGTCCTTCTCAGTCTATTAAACTGTACTAAAATCAAGGTCACAGAAGTACAGAAATCTATTATTACAAACACATTGTTTTATAATCAAGCCAAATAGCTTTGGTCTGTGGGGAGATAGGCTTGAATTATTACGAATATAATGCTATGAATAAGAATGTCTGTTGTAAAGGAGAAAAAAAAAATGTATATATAAAAATAAGCTTTTAGTCATAGATAACTTTATCTACAAAGTGGAGGTGGAGATGAGTGGACAACAGATGTTTTTTTATTACTAGGGGTGGCCGACATGGTCAAAAAATATTTTCACGATTTTTATATTATTTTTGTGATATATTCTTGGCGATATGACAAAACATTAAACTTTTTTTTTTTTTTTTCAAGAATACACTACTGCAATAAAAAATGAAAAAAATAAATGTTATAATTGCATATGATATGATATATATATATTATTTATCTGATTTGTAACAAAAGCCAATGATCCAGAATGCCATAATACTAATAATAATGCACTCCAACTCCATCTCCATATATCCAAGATTGATTAAAGTAAAATAAATAAGATAGTCGATATATAAAGGAAAATGAGAACAGTGAGGAAAAAAACAGCAAAAAAGTAGTACCCTGATGTGATAATTAAGGGTGGGTGATATGGCACAATATTTCAGGGTATAATATCGCTCACAAAATTACCTTGAAAAAGTGATATTTCAGGGCCATATGGGCATCAGGGTATGTTTTTTTTTTTCACACTGTTTTCATTTCCCATTAAATAATATCTACTAGAAACAGATTATATCTGTCCAGTATCATTTATTTTATTTTAATCCAGTATGTTTGGAGAGCAGGTTTAGAATCATGACATGTTTAATCATTAACTTCTGTCACAATCTGCAGTAATATCTTTGAAGAAAAAAAAAACATTTACTTTGTTGTACTAGTGTATTCTTGAAAGAAAATATTTAAGTTGTCATGTTGCAAAGAATAGTAATCACAAAATTATCCTGAAACATATTTTGTCATGTTACTTTAGAGCAATATCACCCATCCCTATGGGACACGTTGTTTAAAACCTCCAGCAGCACTGCTGTGTCTGATCTATTCATCTGCTGGTGTTGATCCACTGTGTTTTATTATCAAGTCTAAAGTCAGTGCAGTTTTGTTTTCCCACAAAACCTTACAGCACTTCATGCTTCCCTCTGCTACTGACAACTTTTATGGAGATGCGGATTTCATTTTCCAGCAGGACTTGGCACACTGCCCACACTGCCAAGAGTACCAATTGGTCTTATATCTTATATAATATTTTAATTTTCTAAAACGCTGATTTTTGGGTTTTCATTGGCTGTAAGCCATAATAATAATAATAATAATAATAATAATAATCATAATCATAATCATCAACAATAAAAGAAATGAACACTTAAAATAGATCGCTCTGTGTGTAATACATCTATATAATATGAGTTTTACATTTGGAACTGAATTACTGAAATAAAGTAACTTTTCAATTATATTATTTTTTTAAATACATCTGTGCTTACACATATGTAATTAGTGGAGCTGATGTTATTAACAGGGATAAAGAAACAAAGGTTATACACATACAAAAAGTACATACCGAGCTACTACAAGGAACTGGTCTATCTGCTTATTGGTCAGAGGGCATTCTGGGTCCCACATCTTCACTTCTAGCTTGGACTGGTCTCGGTCATCTGCTTCTCCTAAATGGAAGAGAACAAAAGTTTCAATTTACTAATTTCAGCACTGTGTGCATTTTCTTAGGAGAGAGAAAAACAGCTCGAGTCGGTTTAATTTATAATACTTAAAGAATCATTCGATAAGGGGGAAACTGGAGCACATTTTCTTGTTAGGAGGAGTGACTTAATCAAACCTGAGTTCAATACACCTGCAGTCACTATGGAAACAGGACTTATCCATTAATTAGAATGATGTGCCACTCGGTAATGGACTTAAAAATATTAATGTTTTTGTAATATCATTTATCATCATGACTATTATCCAGAAACTTAATTGGATGACAATTCAATGGCTGATGAGACTCTCAGGCTGAATACATTACCGAGTTAAACAGCAGCTGTGAGAACTGGTGTTCCCACATTGAATAAAAATGAACTTTTTTTTCTTTTCTTTTTTTTCTTTCAGTTTATCCTAAGAATTAGTGCTGAGTGGTTAATGGAATTCCTGTTTTAATGCGATTTTTAAAATGGGATAATGGAGATTGTACAGGGGTTGGACAATGAAACTGAAACACCTGGTTTCAGACCACAATAATTTATTGTCCTGACGGACAGTTCTGGTGGAAACAGGAGAGGTGCACACTGAATTCTGCCGTGATTTGGGCAGCTGTGGTTTTATGTTTTTTTGGATACAATCCGGGTTAGCACCCGAACATTCCTTTCAGACAGCTTCCTCTTACAGCGTCCACAGTTAATCCTGTTGGATGTGGTTGGTCCTTCTTGGTGGTATGCTGACATTACCCTGGATACCGTGGCTCTCGATTAATCACAAAGACTTGCTGTCTTGGTCACAGATGCTCCAGCAAGACGTGCACCAACAATTTGTCCTCTTTTAAACTCTGGTATGTCACCCATAATGTTGTGTGCATTGCAATATTTTAAGTAAAACTGTGCTCTTACCCTGCTAATTGAACCTTCACACTCTGCTCTTACTGATGCAATAATGTGCAATTAATGAAGACTGCTCCAATTTAGTCATTTCCAGTAGATAGACATTTGCTTCAGTCAGAAACCTGTAATAAATTATTTTATGTGGAAATGATTTTCATATTCTGCACCGTTTTCTAAAAGCACAATTGTCTTTGCTCTCTCTGGGTGGGTACAGTAGATGGTGCTCTTTCCCTTCATCACTCCTAGGGTGATGTCGATCAGCACAAGACGTCTGTGAGCTGATGTACCGGAAAAAAGTCGCTGCACTTTCCTCAGAAATTACTCAGCAATGCTTCATCAGCAGCAGTTAGAAAAAGAGTCGAAGTCTGACTTCACATGTATTGGAGGAGTCATGTGTTAGTCTTCACCTTTCTTGTAATGGGGCATCACTAGTGATAGAGGGAGTCCTAATGAGTGGGTTGAATAATTTATCCAAAAAAAAAAGTTACATTTAATTTCCTTGTTTTATACTGTTTTATATATGTTTTATTGTTGAATACATTTAATAAGTATACAATAAACTAACAGTGATGTTTGTAACCATTTAAGTTCATCTGCAAATAAACTAAATTGTGAGAAATAAGAACTAAAACTAGGGATGCATGATGATATTGAAATTATATCAGTATCGGGTGATAACTGACTTTGTTTAGAAACATCTGCATATTCGCATATTTCAAACTGATTCTTGCTGATGAATTTAATTAATGCTGAAAAAAGGATAGAGCGACTTAAACTGGCCAAAATTGCTCACGCTACTTTAAAAAATAGCACAAATCAAATTTTACTCACTTTTATATTGTTTAACTTAATCTGTTAATGTGAAAATATGGGGTTAAAGCTTTGACTAGTCTATGTAAGGAAAAACAGCTAAATAAATGTGAAACCATTTTTTTTTTTATTTAATTGTTTGTATATAGTTGGTTGAAAGCTAAAAAGTAAAGAAAATACATGTTACATACATATTTTTACATACATAAGTTTAGGCTGTCTAATCTCTCGAAGTTATAAATGTGTGATATAGGATATCGCCATTAGCCCAGAATTCCCACATTGATGCGTTGCTAACTAAAACAATTACAATGGTAATCAAAATCAAATCATATATATATATATATAAACAGAGTTACTAAACACAGCAACTCCTCGACTCAACTATCTACTCTCTACAGTTCAAGTCCATCATTCACTTTTTCCCCTCTCTTAAAGCCTTCATGCTGTGGCGTCTCAAGACTTAAGAGACAAAAACAATCAGAACTCTGTTATAAACATAATTTCTGTCACAGTGTTTCCAGACAGCGACCTGCTGCAGCAGAGCCAGGCAAGAAAAGAGGCTGTGTTTCGAATACAAGTCAGTCAATTTCTTCTAGCAGATCAACAAACATCACAATACAAGAGAGGAGGAGATTTGCTGCCCTATTCTTTACGCCTGATACAGGCTGCAACTGATCCACAGCAAAACTCTTCACAATCCAGAAGTTATTTTATGGCTCTAAACTTCAGGACAACTGAGATTTGTAGAGGCTGTTTTACCTCAACTTACGAAGCAAGTACCGTATTTTTCGGACTATAAGGCGCACCGTATTATAAGACGCACTATCAAAGAACGCCTATTTTCTGCTATTTTTCCATACATAGGGCGCATCGCATTAAAAGGCGCGTTAAGTGACACTAGAAAGGGTGCCTATATCAAAGTGAACAGGGGTGGCGCCATGTTTCCCTTCCCCCACCGGGGGTGGTCGCTTGCCGGTGGAGCGTCTCAGTATACAAATCTAGCTATTTCAAAGTCAAACGAGTGCTGGATATTAATCTACACAGATTCCTCTCCTGAAAACTGTTTATTTGGGTGAGTAACGTGCTTCAGTTTATTTACAGTAAGCTTAGATTTCCAGATGTCCACTAAGGCTTGCTGCACCAGCGTTAGCATAGCTATCCGCTAGCACGCTAGCTAGTCACCTAAACTAGTAAAGTTAACCCAAACTTAAACGACAGCGTTACACTGAGTAATCCTGCGTGTTCTGGTAAGACAGTGAGATATTAGCTAGCGATTCGTCCCCCGTAGCTTGTTTTAACACGGTAAACAAGCAGATTACAGGCTGATAAAACTCACCTCTGAGAGAGTTAGCGCTTAGCATCTAGCTAATGCTAGCCAGGCAAAGCAGCACAGACTTACAGGCCGATAACTCACCTCTGAACGGTGAACGCTTAGCGATTAGCATCTAACTCTAATAATACTGCTCCAGCAGTATTAAAAGTGCTAAATTTAGAAAATACTGATCTCTGAACAGTGAAAAAGCTAGCTAGCTAAGCGGTTAGCATCTAGCTAATGCTATTGCTGCTCCAGCCTCGGAGCGGCACGGCTCTGCACGGATTGTGTGTTTACTGCTCCTTACACCTGACGGGTAAAATTTAGATAATACTGATCTCTGAACAGTGAATAAGCTAGCTAATGCTATTTGCTGCTCCAGCCTCGGAGCTGCACGGCTCTGGACTCTGTATAGCACTGAAACTCTGTATAACGCTGCACGGAGTGTGTGTTTACTGCTCCTTACAACCTGACGAGTAAAATTTAGATAATACTGATCTCAGTGAATAAGCTAGCTAGCTTAGCAGTTAGCATCTAGCTAATGCTATTGCTGCTCAGCCTCGGAGCTGCACGGCTCTGGACTCTGTATAGCACTGAAACTCTCTATAACGCTGCACGGAGTGTGTGTTTACTGCTCCTTACAACCTGACGAGTAAAATCCATACAAAAGGCGCACCGTATTATAAGACGCACTGTCAATTTTTGTGAAAATTAAAAGTTTTTAAGTGCGCCTTATAGTCCGAAAAATACGGTAGTAAAGCGTCTACAGGCACAGCAATGAAACAGAATATCTGCAGGTATTGCGACATTAAAGGTCTCCTTCCACTAAAATCCACTTTTACAATAGACTCTCTCTGAGTTGTATATGCATGCTTGTGAATTCATGGGTTCGTCCATCTTGGCTCGCGACCGCCCACAGGCAGTGCTGCGATGATGCAGTCTCGTTAGATAAGAGCTAACAGCGCTAGGGACAGCATGGCAGTTAATTCCTGCGTTATTTGTGCGAATAACACATCAGTGTTCTATGCTTTACCCAGTAATTCAGAGCTAAGGAACAAATGGTTACAGTTTGTCTATAGAGGAACACCACCAGCCAAGTACAATTGAGATAGGTAAGTGTATGTTTAGAACAGTTTACATATGATCTCCAGTGGATTTGGCATTTTCCAGAGACTCAAAGACTAGGTCAGTGGCTTAACTGCACTTAGCAGGGCATTAGACATTCTAACAGTTGTTCATCTTACTGCCTCACAGTGCTGTTAGCCAATCAGAGGCAATATGTTTGCATGTATATATATTCAGGAACAAGAGCCCCGTCCTCCACCAGACTAAAGCAGCGTTATACCGGATCACCAGAGCACTTTTTTCACAAAAAACATATAAACTTACACAATCAGTGAGAAACATCATTGCTCTGGACAGGCTCAAAAACAGCCTTAACACTCGACCAAACACATGGAGCAAGAACTAAGCAAAAAAATCTAGTGCGTAAACACCCTATATCCAGTAGTGTGAACAGCCTCAACTTCCTGTAATTGGTGTGAAAGTTCGAACCATCTCGAAACGTGCTTTCACACAGCAGACGAACCGGATCCTGTTTCAGTAGAGCCAGAACGAGACCATCTCTTTTGGTCGGAGCAAAATCTGGTCCTTTTGTCCAAATCGTGCTTTCGCAGCGACTAAATGGTATGAAAGCACCCTAAAATTCTCTTTACATGCATGTTTAAATGTAAAATGTTCTGGTGTTTAGTGAGAAAATATGTAATATTTTGTGTTTGGGCACTTTTGATGACCGTGCTAAATGTGAACTGAGTGAGTGAGCAGCCCTTAATACCTCCCGGTCAGTGTAAGTGTAAGTTTTATTTATTTTTTTACCAGATCAAGCCAAATTCGAGAATAGAAAATTATGTATAAAAATGTAGTATTGTAAAGAAGAAAGGTGTTTTAATACAAATTTTTAATGATCAAGTTTTTTGTTTCTGCCTTTCACAAACAGAACTAAAAAAAAAAAGTTAAAAGTTTAATCTTCTCTCGATATTCAGATTTCTAATTTTGTATCTTGTAACACAAATCTGATGGTATAATCCAACTTGCAATATGCAAAAATGAAAAAAAATAAAAAAATAAAAAAATAAAGAATTGTTTTGTTTTCATTTTTCCTGAAAATTCTGATTGTGAGGGACATATGAAAAAAATAAAATAAAATTGGAACAATTATGAAAACCTATTTTCTGTACACTGCACTACATTAAAAAAAAATTATAATAATAATGAGTTTTTACATAAAATTTTCAATTTTTGCACTTGGCCTAAAACGGTCAGAAAATGTATTTAATAATCGTTACACTGAGCCCATCCCCAGTGCCTTTCTATCCCCAGCAATTAAGGATTGACCAATTGTTGCAGCACTAGTCACTATCATCAATGTTTGACATGTCCAAGGATTGACACATATTAGGCCCGAAAAAGACGAATCTATAAAAAAAAAAAAAAAAAAAAAAAAAAAAAAGAAAGCATTTCCGTAGAGCGACATCAATTTTTTCAGGTTAGGATGCTTCATTTTAAGGGCACAAGGATGCCACCATGTTATCCTGATGACGCAACGTGTACGGATGCCCACACAGGACAAACTTAATCTCATTGTACACCATTTAAAGCCTCTGGATCTGATAAGCACAGTTCAGAATTGCTATTTCTTGTACAGACGGCGCAGGCAAAGACGAATCCCACAAATATCTCGCAAAGCTATACGAATATACACAACATTACACACATTATTAGGCACAAGTTTTATGTTAAGTGGTGGTGTTCTAAAAATAAAAGCCTAATCGCTGGTTCGAATCCAGGTCATGCAGCTTGCCATCAACAGCCAAAGCCCCGAGAGAGAACAACTGGCCTTGCTCTCTCTGAGTGGGTAGATGGTGCGCTTTCCCATTATCACTCCTAAGGCGTGTCTGATCTGTGAGCAGCACTGTTTGACATGTCATTTAAGGCCAGAAAACAAGCATTGCCATTAAAATACTTGTTCCCTCACTTTTTGTGGCCTTTTTTATGACTAGAGAGCAGAGATCTGCATAACCGTCTTCCTCATAAAGCTCAGTTTTCCACACAGACCAGAAAGAGATTCTTTTAATCACATACGCAAATGCATCAATGATTTTATTCAACTCTTTTTTAATAAGACAAGCCAAGAGTTGTTTAGGACTTTGCACGAGGGACATAATCAGAGGGAAATAAAAAGTCTGCATGTTTATAGCGAGGGTGTGAAGTCAAAGACCAACAGAAGAGCAATTTCACACTTGGCTGATCGTAGCTGCAGATACTGTAATCTACACTCTTCTTTTTGTGATGCACCAGTGGCCACAAATCAAGCTTATCGCAACATTTCACCGAGGCAAACACACACCACCACCCTTAACCAACCAGCGCCAAGGAAGACGTTCCAAACGAGCAAGCAAAATGAGCAAAAATAAAAACTGCCTGCTTTAACTGCAACAATAACAGAGGCTCTGGGGGTAATGGTTTAGTTTGAAACAAGAGGACCAACAAGTTTTTAGTCTTGTGGAGAGTTTTTGGATGGAAGAGTCTTAGCAGATACTTCATTACACCTGCTGCTGGAGGACTTGTGGCTCCCAGGAGCCAATTATTAGGGCCCGAGCACCGAAGGCGCAGGCGAAGCCTGCACCGGAGGTGCAAAGCCCTATTGTTTTTGGTCCGTTTATTATTAGGGCCCGAGCACCGAAGGCGCAGGCGAAGCCTGCACCGGAGGTGCAAAGCCCTATTGTTTTTGGTCCGTTTATTAGGGCCCGAGCACCGAAGGCGCAGGCGAAGCCTGCACCGGAGGTGCAAAGCCCTATTGTTTTTGGTCCGTTTATTATTATTATTATTATTCTGCCTCTTTGCGTCCATTTTTGAGGCATTTCCGATACTCGAAAACTCACGCATTTTGGCACAGGCCTCAAGCTCGGCGAAAATTTTAAAGTTCCATAGAGGCTGGACTTTGGCGTTGTTCAGGAGCTGTATAGCGCCCCCAAACGTCGGCAGTGGCCGGGATGAAGTTTGTCCAACGTGCACCAACTTTGGTACGCTCATTGACCTCCTCATAATCAACAAGAATCACTAGGTTTTATTTGACTCCGCCCAACAGGAAGTCAGCCATTTTGACAGGAAGTTGCAAAATAAAAAGTTTCCCGCTGGGTTTCGGAGTGGTTAGGATGTTTGAAAACTCCTAAAATTTTACAGAGCTATTTGGCTTAGGCCATACTTTGACCGTAAGTTGGAATTTCGTAAATTCGTCTTTCATCAGCTCTCTAGCGCCACCTATTTTATATCATATTTATGAAAATCTCTCAGCCTCTTGATGATTGGCAGATTCAATAAGTCTTTGAAATGATTTAGGAATATTTTGTCGTTTTTCTCATGTGTAGCTAGAGGACTCTACAGCGCCCCCTATTTTGTTTAGGCCATTAAATTAGCTGTAGCTGTCTCAAAATTTCTCCAATATTCTCGATTTTTGGCAACAACATAGAAACTATCATCCTGCACATATTACCCTTTGGCTTGTACTAGCTCCGCCCAACAGGAAGTCAGCCATTTTGAAATTTGTGGAATTTTTACACATTTTTCACGAACTCATTCAAACTCCTCCTAGAGTCTTTGTCATATTACCTCTAAATTTGGTATGGATAGGCTCCAGACATACATGGTGATAAATTGCGAAGGAATAGTCGATAGCTGAAACGATGACGTAATGGCGGACAATTAATTTAATGGAGACGCAACACTAGACCAAAGTGAAACCATGACACCGTCATAAAACAGATTATTGAAAAATCATGAAACTTGGTAAAAACACAAGAGACATCATAAGACACGTTTGTAGTATTGGAATGATTGACTCCGCCCAACAGGAAGTCGGCCATTTTGAAATATGTGCATTTTACACACATTTTTTGCATACTTTGTCGAACTCCTCCTAGGGAATTTGTTGAATACTCTTGATATTTGTCAGTAATAAACTACTAACACACCTGATGATAAATTGCGAAGGAATAGTCGATATCTTAAACGAGGACGAAATGGCGGATAGTTGAATTGCTTGAGATGCCCCGTTAAAACAGGAAGTGAATACATTCTGGTGTTAGTAGGTGTTTGAGGAGGTTAAAAAGGTTAAAAACTCTCAAAAATTTACAGGCCTGCTTGATTTAAGCAGTACTTTGATCTGAAATTAAAATTTCATATATACGTATTTCTTTGGCTCTATAGCGCCACCTAGGTTTCAATGCATATTTGACATTACGGGAATGCTCAAAACCTCTTGAAAATTGACAGATTGCATAAGACCTAAAAACACTTTACAAATATTTTGACAATTTTTTCATGTATAGCTAGCGGACTCTACAGCACCCCCTAATTGGTTCGTTTAATAAATTAGCTGTGGATGTGTCAAAATTTGTCTAATCTTCTCAAATTTTGGTAGGATCGTAGATAGTATGACCCTGCACATATTTGCAATTGGCTTGTATTAGCTCCGCCCCACAGGAAGTCGGCCATATTGGAATTTGTAATATTTTTACACATTTTTCACAAACTCATTTAAACTGCTCCTAAAGTCTTTGTCAGATTACCTCTTATTTCGCTGTAAATGAACAACAGACATATTTGATGATAACTGCCAAAGGATTAGTTGATCGGTAAAACGGTGACCCAATGGCGAGCAATTGATTCACTAGAGACGCAACACTAAACCAATGTGAAACCATGACACGGTCAGAAAACAGATTATTGAAAATTCATGAAACTTGGCAAAAACACAAAAGACATCATTACACACATTTTCAGCATTGGTAGGACTGACTCCGCCCAACAGGAAGTCGGCCATTTTGAAATATCTGCATTTTACACACATTTTTTGTGTACATTGTCAAACTACTCCTAGCAAATTTGATGAATTCTCTTGGTATTTGGTAAAAATAAACATTGAACATATCTGATGATAAATTGTGAAGGAATAGTCAATATCTCAAACGAGGTAGAAATGGCAGATGGTTGAATTTTTGAGATCCCACATCAAAACAGGAGTTGAAAACCTAGGTAATGCCAGGTGTTTTGAGGAGGTTATAACGGAGAAAAACTCACAAAATTTGACCGGCCTGCTTATCTAAGGCTGTTGTTTGATGTAGAATTAAAATTCCAAATACATGTATTTTAACAGTGCCATAGCGCCACCTGTATTTTAAATGGATAATTCACGTGTTTAACAGGATAGAAAACTCTTGAAAATTGGCACACTCAATAAGACCTCAAAATTACTTTTACCGGTTTCTCGGTTTGGCCCGGTACGATTTGCGCTGTTGTGCGAGGGCCCTACGTCCCCCTGTGACAGGGGGACAACTCGTTATTATTATTATTATTCTGCCTCTTTGCGTCCATTTTTGAGGCATTTCCGATACTCGAAAACTCACGCATTTTGGCACAGACCTCAAGCTCGGCGAAAATTTTAAAGTTCCATAGAGGCTGGACTTTGGCGTTGTTCAGGAGCTCTATAGCGCCCCCAAACGTCGGCAGTGGCCGGGATGAAGTTTGTCCAACGTGCACCAACTTTGGTACGCTCATTGACCTCCTCATAAACAACAAGAATCACTAGGTTTTATTTGACTCCGCCCAACAGGAAGTCGGCCATTTTGACAGGAAGTTGCAAAATAAAAAGTTTCCCGCTGGGTTTCGGAGGGGTTAGGATGTTTGAAAACTCCTAAAATTTTACAGAGCTATTCGGGTTAGGCCATACTTTGACCGTAAGTTGGAATTTCGTAAATTCGTCTTTCATCAGCTCTCTAGCGCCACCTATTTTATATCATATTTATGAAAAGCTCTCAGCCTCTCGATAATTGGCAAATTCAATAAGTATTTGAAATGATTTAGGAATATTTTGTCGTTTTTCTCATGTGTAGCTAGAGGACTCTACAGCGCCCCCTATTTTGTTTAGGCCATTAAATTAGCTGTAGCTGTCTCAAAATTTCTCCAATATTCTCGATTTTTGGCAACAACATAGAAACTATCATCCCGCACATATTACCCATTGGCTTGTACTAGCTCTGCCCAACAGGAAGTCGGCCATTTTGAAATTTGTGGAATTTTTACACATTTTTCACGAACTCATTCAAACTCCTCCTAGAGTCTTTGTCATATTACCTCTAAATTTGGTGTGGATAGGCTCCAGACATACATGGTGATAAATTGCGAAGGAATAGTCGATAGCTGAAACGATGACGTAATGGCGGACAATTAATTTAATGGAGACGCAACACTAGACCAAAGTGAAACCATGACACGGTCATAAAACAGATGATTGAAAAATCATGAAACTTAGTAAAAACACAAGAGACATCATAAGACACGTTTTTAGTATTGGAATGATTGACTCCGCCCAACAGGAAGTCGGCCATTTTGAAATATGTGCATTTTACACACATTTTTTGCATACTTTGTCGAACTCCTCCTAGGGAATTTGTTGAATACTCTTGATATTTGTCAGCAAAAAACTACTACCATCCATGATGATAAATTGCGAAGGAATAGTCGATATCTTAAACGAGGACGAAATGGCGGACAGTTGAACTGCTTGAGATGCCCCATTAAAACAGGAAGTGAATACATTCTGGTGTTAGTAGGTGTTTGAGGAGGTTAAAAAGGTTGAAAACTCTCGAAAATTTACAGGCCTGCTTGAATTAAGCAGTACTGTCATCTGAAATTAAAATTTCTTGTATACGTATTTCATTGGCTCTATAGCGCCACCTAGGTTTCAATGCATATTTGACATTACGGGAATGCTCAAAACCTCTTGGAAATTGACAGATTGCATAAGACCTAAAAACACTTTACAAATATTTTGACAATTTTTTCATGTATAGCTAGCAGACTCTACAGCGCCCCCTAATTCGTTTGTTTAATAAATTAGCTGTGGATGTGTCAAAATTTGTCTAATCTTCTCCAATTTTGGTAGGATCGTAGATAGTATGACCCTGCACATATTTGCAATTGGCTTGTATTAGCTCCGCCCAACAGGAAGTCGGCCATATTGGAATTTGTAATATTTTTACAAATTTTTCACAAACTAATTTAAACTGCTCCTAAAGTCTTTGTCAGATTACCTCTTATTTCGCTGTAAATGAACAACAGACATATTTGATGATAATTGCCAAAGGATTAGTTGATCGGTAAAACGGTGACCCAATGGCGAGCAATTGAGTCACTAGAGACGCAACACTAAACCAAAGTGAAACCATGACATGGTCAGAAAACAGATTATTGAAAATTCATGAAACTTGGCAAAAACACAAAAGACGTCATTACACACATTTTCAGCATTGGTAGGACTGACTCCGCCCAACAGGAAGTCGGCCATTTTGAAATATCTGCATTTTACACACATTTTTTGTGTACATTGTCAAACTACTCCTAGCAAATTTGATGAATTCTCTTGGTATTTGGTAAAAATAAACATTGAACATATCTGATGATAAATTGTGAAGGAATAGTCGATATCTCAAACGAGGACGAAATGGCAGATGGTTGAATTTTTGAGATCCCACATCAAAACAGGAGGTGAAAACCTAGGTAATGCCAGGTGTTTTGAGGAGGTTATAACGGAGAAAAACTCACAAAATTTGACCAGCCTGCTTATCTAAGGCTGTTGTTTGATGTAGAATTAGAATTTCAAATACATGTATTTTAACAGCGCCATAGCGCCACCTGTATTTTAAATGGATATTTCACATGTTTAACCGGATAGAAAACTCTTGAAAATTGGCACACTCAATAAGACCTCAAAATTACTTTTACCGGTTTCTCGGTTTGGCCCGGTACGATTTGCGCTGTTGTGCGAGGGCCCTACGTCCCCCTGTGACAGGGGGACAACTCGTTATTATTATTATTTTTATTTACAAACTTCGCGCCCATTTTTGAGGCCTTTCTGATACTCGAAAACTCTTGCATTTTGGCACAGACGTCAAAGCCGGTGAAAAATTTTAAATTACATTGTTCACAGGTTTGGGCGTGGATCAGGAGCTCTATAGCGCCCCCAAACGTTGCCAGTGGCCGGGATAAAGTTTGTCCAATGTGCACCAACTTTGGTACGCTCATTTACCTCATTATACCGATCAAGAATCACTTGGATTTATTTGACTCCGCCTAACAGGAAGTCGGCCATTTTGGCAGGAAGTCGCAAAATAAAAAGTTTCCCGTGGTGTTTTGGGTGGGTTACGATGTTCGAAAACTCATAAAATTTCACAGGCCTATTGGGCATAGTATGTACTTTGATGTAAAATTGGAATTTTTCATATTCATAATTTATCAGCTCTCTAGCGCCACCTATTTTATATGACATTTATAGAAAGCTCTTAGCCTCTTCTAAATTAGCAGACCCAATAATGCCTTTAAATCATTTCGAGAAATGTAATCATTTTTCTAATGTGGTGCTAAATGACTCTACAGCGCCCCCTATTTGGTTTAGGCTAATAAATTAGCGGTAGCTGTCTCAAATTTCCCCAATGTTCAAAATTTTTGGTAGAAACATAGATATTACGATGCCACACATAATACCCATTGGCATGTATTAGCTCCGCCCAACAGGAAGTCGGCCATTTTGAAAAATGTTAAATTTTTAAACATTTTTCACATACTCATTCGAACTCCTCCTAGAGTCTTTGTCAGATTACAACTAAATGGTCTGTGGATAGTCTCCAGACATACATGGTGCTAAATTGCGAAGGAATAGTCGATAGCTGAAACGATGACGTAATGGCGGGCAATTGATTTAATGGAGACACAACACTAAACCAAATAGAAACATTAGCATGGCCAGAATACAGCTGCTTGGAAATTCATGAAACTTGGCAAAAACATAAAAGACATCATTACACACATTTTCAGTGTTGATATGATTGACTCCGCCCAACAGGAAGTCGGCCATTTTGAAAAACGTGCATTTTACACACATTTTTTGCATACTTTGTCGAACTCCTCCTAGGGAATTTGTTGAATACTCTTGATATTTGTCAGCAATAAACTACTACCATCCGTGATGATAAATTGCGAAGGAATAGTCGATATCTTAAACGAGGACGAAATGGCGGACAGTTGAATTGCTGGAGATACCCCATTAAAATAGGAAGTAAATACATTCTGGTGTTGGTAGGTGTTTGAGGAGGTTAAACAGGCTGAACACTCACAAAACTTTACAGGCCTGCTTGATTTAAGCGGTCCTTTGATTAAAAATTGAAATTTCATATATACATATTTCATTGGCTCTATAGCGCCACCTAGGTTTCAATGCATATTTGACATTATGGAAATGCTCAAAAACTCTTGAAAATTGTCAGATTCCATAAGATCTAAAAACACTTTACAAATATTGTGATAATTTTTTCATGTGTAGCTAGCGGACTCTATAGCGCCCCCTAATTCATTCGTTTAATAAATTAGCTGTGGATGTGTCACAATTTGTCTAATCTTCTCAAATTTTGGTAGGAGCGTAGATACTATGACTCTGCACATATTTGCAATTGGTTTGTATTAGCTCCGCCCAACAGGAAGTCGGCCATATTGGATTTTGTAATTTTTTTACACTTTTTTTCACAAACTCATTTAAACTGCTCCTAAAGTCTTTGTCTGATTACCTCTAAATTAGCTGAGAATGAACATCAGACACAGTTGATGAAAATTGCCAAAGGAATAGTTGATCGCTAAAACGGTGACGTAATGGCGAGCAATTGATTGAATAGAGACGCAACACTAAACCAAAGTGAAACCATGACACAGTCAGAACACAGATGATTAAAAATTCATGAAACTTGGCAAAAACACAAGAGACATCATTAGACACGTTTTCAGTATTGGTAGAACTGACTCTGCCCAACAGGAAGTCGGCCATTTTGAAATATCTGAATTTTGCATACATTTTTTGCGTATGTTGTCAAACTACTCCTTAGAAATTTTGTTGAATTCTCTTGGTATTTGGTAAATATAAACATTGAACATATCTGATGATAAATTGTGAAGGAATAGTCGATATCTTAAACGAGGAGGGAATGGCGGACGGTTGAATGTTTGAGATGCCACATCAAAACTGGAGGTTGACACATAGGTAATGCTAGGAGTTTTGAGGACGTTATAAGAGAGAAAAGCTCACAAACTTTGACCGGCCTGCTTATCTGAGGCTGTTGTTTGATCTAGAATTAGAATTTCAAATATATGTGTGTTAACAGCTCTATAGCGCCACCTGTATTTTAAATGGGTATTTCACATTTTTGGCAGGATAGAAAACTGTTGAAAATTACCACACTTAATAAGACCTCAAAATTACTTTCACCGGTTTCTCGGTTTGGCCCGGTACGATTTGCGCTGTTGTGCGAGGGCCCTACGTCCCCCTGTGACAGGGGGACAACTCGTTATCATTTGTTTCTGGCCTGCCCAAAGATAAAGACCTTCTGGAAGGAGAACTACACAGATCTACACAGAAGTAGAAATCATATTTGGGTCAGAACTTACTTTAAATTGGAAATAACTTCTTTTAGGGCTTTTACATTCAACCTAAGTATTTATTTTGTACACTCAGCGTAGCTGCGAGGAAAAAAAATATTGCTTAAATCTGAAACACCATCAATAAGGAATTGGTATGATACAATTTATGAAATCTATACAAGAAAAAGAAAAACTTTCTCAGTCAGGCTTCATAATGACACATTTTAAGAAATTTGAAGTATATTTCCCAGAAATGCCCCTCATTTGTGTAATTTTCAACTGCACTCCATGTTCTACCTAAGATTTGGTTGTTCTCATATTTAATTTTTTATAATTTTTTTTTATTTATTTCTTGGCTCTGACTGTTGTATACAAATGTAAAGGATGCATCACATAGTAAATGTAAACCACAATGTGAATAAAAAAAAAAAAACGACTGTCATATTAATATGTGATTCAAAGAGGAAAAAAAAAGATACAATAGGTACAGTTTACAAATCTATGCAGGATTACACCAATATGATTATTCTACACACAATAAAACTAGTAAATTGATTTCATGCCTCCATAGCAAATTTTCATGACTACACAATTTTTAAAACAGTACAGTCAGGAGCAATAAAAACAAAAATCAACCAATACTATAATCAAAATTGACATAATATAGTAGGTCTAAAATGAATCTGATAAAAAGAATGACACACAATGTTAAATAAAAAAAATGTGTGTCAGATCCTGAGAGCTCCATTGTGTTAGATTAACTCAGAGCTGATGTATTTTGTTAGCTCAAAATAGATTTTCTCCGTCGATTAACGGCAACAAAGCTTTATAGACCAAATTTTCAGGACTTTTTTTCCCAAAACTTATCCAGGCCTGGAAAAAAAATATTTTAAAATTCCATGACTTTTCCAGGTTTTTCAAGACCGTACGAACCCTGAAGAGGTACAGTTTAGGAATTTATGGATTAGGCAAATATATTTATTCTACACACAATAAAACTGGTCAATCATATTTGCAAAAAATGACTTTATACATGTACGATATAGAACTACTTTTAAGCATTTCTATACAGAATAAAGCTTAAACAGAGGAGACGCATAAACTTTACAAACCAGATAAATTGGGGTTTCATCCAAGTGACATTTCATTAGGGCATTTTTAAACTAGTTGTTAGTTTTTCTGGTCTGGTTCTTTTTTATGTGGAGCTTTTTCCCCTGACCATACTTAAACTTTAGAACATTCTGTCCAAGAACAACCCGGCCCGCCCCATAAACTGCCATAAAGAGACCGAGCCAGATTTAAACCCCACATTTTATTAGTAGAGCATTAAAACTGGGAAATCTCTGCCAGGTTTGGATGGCCACCGGGTCTGGCTCAGGCAGAGAATCTAACATTATAACACACATTATCAGGCACCAGTACTTTGTTAGGTGATGGTGATGTTCTAAAAAGAAAATCAGAGTTCATCCACGTTTTAACCGATACATTTTCGTGCCTCCACGGCAAATTTTCATGACTATAACATTTTTAAAACAGTACAGACAGAGGCAATAAAAACAAAAATCAACTAAAACAATAATTAACATTGATTATAGTAGGTCTAAATCCGATAAAAATGCTGACACGCGATGTTTAATAATAAAATATATGTCAAATTCTGAGAGCTCAATTGTGTAGAGCTAAATTACTGAATTAAATCGGAGCTGATGTATTTGTTAGCTCAAAACAGATTTTCTCAGTTGATAAAAGGAAACACAAAGATTTATAGACCAAATTTCCATGACTTTTCCAAAACTGTCTGGGTATTTTTATTTTTCCAAAACGTATCCAGGCCTGGAAATTGCCATTTTCAAATTCCATGACTTTTGTAGGTTTTTCCATGACCGTACGAATTCTGAGAAATGCCTAATCGCTGGTTCGAATCCAAGTTATGCAGCTTGCCTTTGGCTACCGGAGCCCTGAGAGAGCACAGTGGACCTTGCTCTCTCTGGGTGGGTAGATGAAACTCTTTCCCCTCATCACTTCTAGAGTGATGTGAATCAGCACAAGGCATCTACAGGAATATACAGGGAACATATACAGTAGCTGAGTAGCAGCTGAATGAGTGGGACAATCAGCCTAGCTAATTTGGGGAGAAAAAATGGGTAGGTAATGGATATTAATCTACACATATACCTCCCCTAAAAACTATTAACTTGGGTGAGTGAAGAGCTTCTCTTTATTTACAGTAAGCTTAGATTTCCAATATTTTGGTTTCAAGTGGTCGATATTAAAGGATGCTGTAGCTACAGAAGCTAATGTAATTGTGCTGTAGTCAGTAGGATGTCAGTTAGTAGGTGGTGGATGCTTATAAAGTATTGCATGTGTGTTCTGCTTACCTTCCTGTAGCATCTCAGGAACATCTGCCTGAAAGCGCGGACCAACCCGTATCTCCCCCTTGTCTGCCAGCAGAGTCTTCTGTGTAGGGTCATACACCAGCGAGTAGAAAAAGGTGTCCTGAGAGAGAAATGGGGAGGGAGACGGAAAATTAAATACAGGAAAAACTGCAGCAGCTGGTCTGTGATATTCTGTTTACTCTGTACAGTAGGGGTGGGAATTTCTAGGCACCTTACGATTCGTTTTGATTAGGCTTCAGAGGTCTACAGTGAGATTAATACAATGAATATTGTGCATCTTGATGCAACTTTTCGTTTTCTATACAGAATTTCTTTTTCCTCATTGCATGACTGCTAGGTACATTTAAAATAAAGTATCTGTAATTATCCATATTGAATTCTACTTTTTAATAGGCCCCTTGTGACTATTCCTATTTACTGTGTTGTTCGGGTAGTGGTTAGGAAAGCTTCATCCACAAAATTAAAACCAGCTACAAGAAAAAAGAAATAAGAAGGTCATTATAAATGTTATGACCACTTCAGTTCCTGAATCAGTTTTTCTGATTTTGCTGATTATAAGTTTATGTTTCAGTAAAAAGAACATTGCTGTTTTATTCTATAAACTACAGACAAATTCCTCCCAAATTCCAAATAAAAATATTGTAATTTAAAGCATTTATTTGCAGAAAATGAGAAACGGTTGAAATAACAAAAAAAGATGCAGAGCTTTCAGACCTCAAACAATGCAAAGAAAACAAGTTCAGAAATCAATATTTGGTGGAATAATCCTGGTTTTTAATCACAGTTTTCATGCATCCTGGTATGTTCTCCTCCACCAGTCTTACACACTACTTTTGGGTAACTTTATTCTTTACACTCCTGGGGAAAAATTCAAGCAGTTCAGTTTGGTTTGATGGCTTGTGATCATCCATCTTCCTCTTGATTACATTTCAGAGTTTTTTTTATTTGGTAAAAATCAAAGAAACTCATCATTATTAAGTGGTCTATTTTTTTTCAGAGCTGTATATCTGAAGCTGGTTTAATCTGTGTTTGGTCTGCATATGTATACAGTATTAACAGAGATTAGATATAGAGTTTTAATGCTTTTTGAATGACAGTATTGTAATATGCTAGGTCACTGAGTTTGAGAGCAATTTCAATTCTCTATGTTCTATACATATGCAGTATTGACAATAAAACTACTTTACTCGACTTGAGGAGGTCAAAATCCGTAGCCATTACGCAAAATGTGTACGTGTTGGAAGGTCCGAATCGGTTTTTGGCTTTTGTGAATCGAGATCTAATAATCAAAAATTTCCCCCATCCCTACAGTACAGCTACAATATTTCCATTGCTTCTTCCTCCAGCTACAGGAGCCAGTGTCCGGGTACCTCTTTGTCCAGATAGGAGAGTACTGACTCGGTCTCGTTTAACAGGGCCACGCTGCACTTCCCCCTGAGAAAAAGAGAGAAAAAAAAAAAATTACATACGTTCAAAATCAAAATCAGAAGCTTAAATATCCCCTGTACTTCTCCTCCCTTCACACAGCCCTACCCCCTAACACCAGCCTAGGAGAAGCAACAGCAGCAGGAGAAAGAGGAGGAGGAAGAGGAGGAGGAGGAGGGTAATGTGAGGTGCAAGATTACTGAAAAAAGGGTGAGAGTGTGAAAGCGACAAGACCAGAGTGGGAAAAAGTGAGAAAAGAGAAAGAGGTGAGAGGTGATACGGGAAAGAGACGAGTCCCCATTCTGCTTCTACAATGGAATAAACGTCCATTCGTGGGTGCTGCCTCTAATATCTGCAGTACAGAGATCTCCGCGGTCTCTAAATCATGCCTTCTCGGCTCTGGCAATCTATGAGACACCAATTACCCATTTATCAGTTAAAAGCCTGCCATGATGACTCAATTTCTCAAAAAGTAAAGACAAAAAAAAAAAAAAAGAATTTACAACATTAAAGAAAGACAAAGAAAAATAATAGACTTTGGTCTTTCTTTAGAGGGCAATGCCAATCTAGGAGCAAACAGCAGGTCTCAGCTAACCTCACCCAGCTCACGCAGTCGGCTGCTGATTAAAAGCTCAGACTTTTAGCTCCGTGCCGCTAATGCATTTATCACTAAAGCCTCAGAGGGACCTGCTCTGCAGCACTAGAGCTGCTGGCAGCTGGAGAACAGAGAACACAGGCTATAGAGGATATAGGTGGCAGGTTAATGTTGGCAGCCTGGCTCAGACGGCCTAAACTTAATCACAGCAACACCTTCCCTCACACGGAGGCCATATGCTGACAATGCACACAGACTGTACAAGAGAGCTGGTGTGAATGAAACAGACCCTAAAATAACATCACAATACCAATATTTCAGTTTTTTTTTTTTTTTTTGTGATATGTACAGTACCAGTCAAAATTTGGACATACCTCCCCTTATTCATTGTGTTTTCTTTCTTTTTATTATTATTATTTTTGTTTACATTGTAAATTTAATATTGAAGATTATATTACAGCTATAAAAGAAAACATGCAGAATTATAAAACAAAAAATAAAATATACTTTAGGTTCTTCTAGGTAGCACATTATCTTTGAAGACAGATCTGCACTCTCTTGGTATTTCCATTTTAGTATACCAGTTTTAATCTGTCCTCTTCTGTCTATTGTCTATGCGTAAAAAAAACAAAAACTAAATAAAAACAGTTGCAATATAAAAATATATACATATATTATATAATGATTAGGAAATGGCGATATGGCAAAAATAAATATATTAATTAATTCACACACACGCACACAAACAACATATATTTCTTATTTGGGGTCAACACAATATAATTTCAATATCGATACGAACGGTATAAACAGTATAAAAACCACTACCCTCATAAATCTGGACAACAGGGGTAAAAATATTATATCACAATATATATCATGTTTAACACACAGACAAACACACAGAGATTCTTATTGACTTTTTACTGCAAATCATTCATTTAAACAGGATTTTAAACAGGATTTCTACACTCTCTGTAATGAAATGTACAGTTAGTGTGTTAGAGTT
The DNA here is from genome assembly GCF_023375975.1 of Astyanax mexicanus. Classification (NCBI taxonomy): domain Eukaryota; kingdom Metazoa; phylum Chordata; class Actinopteri; order Characiformes; family Acestrorhamphidae; genus Astyanax; species Astyanax mexicanus. The sequence continues at coordinate 39,805,083 of NC_064422.1, read as the reverse complement.
AGAGTTAGAGTGTTCTTTAAGTACTGATATCTGCTAGACGATAAAAAAATGTATCACATCCAATAAAATACTGATATTGATATATGGTCGAACTCCAATCAAAGTAAACTCTATGTTTTAAACATACTAAGGATATAAAGATATCCTTAAAGAAGGATATAGGGATATATGCTTAAAGAACACTAACCCAACTGTACATCTCATTACAGGGGACATTATTAGTTAAGTTTAACTGGATTGAATAGTAGTATATTGTAAATAAATACCACTGAAATATCACTGTAAAGGAAAGAATTTGAAGATTTTTTTTTAGTGATCTGTCACTAATTTTGATGCATTCTGGCTGTGAACATGCATGTGTATGGAGATTAATATTTTCTATTGACAAAATGTCTCTTAAATATTGCGATATAAGACTACCATATTGCCCATATTGTAATATAAACAATTACACAAAAAAATAAACACTTCAAAGTAAATAGCGAAACAAATACAAAATAGTCTACTTTCAAACAATCAATTTTATCACGACATAGATATTTTGTATTATATAATTATAACAATATTAAAGTGTACGATATGGTGTGGTACACTCGTAGCGTGAAGATGCTTACCTGATGTGTGTAGCAGGGAGTGATTCATACTGACGGGACAGAAAGAGCTCTCTGTGTCGGAGCTGGTGTTTCTGTTTCTCACTGAGGTCTGGCTCTGTAGGGCTTTCCTTCTCCTCCTCCAGGTCCTCTGTACACACACACACACACACGTTTTAGTGGGGACAGAATCTGAATGTACAAGTGCTGGACAATAATAAAATAAATAATGCAATATAGACATGTTTACACATATACACATACACAACTGCTGACACAAATGGGCCAATGCACACTTGTGTAGTACCTATATATGTATATACAGCTCTGTGAAGAAAACAAGAGAGTACTTTAGTTTCTGAATCAGTTTCTCTGATTTTGCTGTTTATATGTATATGTTTGAGTAACATGAACATTGTTGTTTCTGGTAGCAGTTTCTCCCAAATTCCAAATAAAAGTATTTTCATTTAGAACATTTATTTGCACAAAAAAGAGAAATGACTGAAATAACAAAAAAGATGCAGAGCTTTCAGACCTCAAATAATGAAAAGAAAACAAGTTCATATTCATAAAGTTTTAAGAATTCAGAAAATCCAAATATATATACCAAATATATAAGCCCATTTTGGAAATCCTGCTGAAAGTATACATATACTTATGGTGAAAGCACTGTTTTTACATCATTAAGATTGTGATATATAACCATTTATTATATATAATGTTAATAATAATTATAATAATAATAACAACGATAAATTACCACTCTAATTTTTATTACTGTAGTATCACATATAATAAATATCTTCTACTGTTTAGCAAAACAAAACAACATCACCAAATATAGCAGAGTTAAGCAGAGATAAAATGCTATAGAGAAAGAAGCCCACCAAATATATATCCAAAAGCAAACAATCCTAAATGAATCTTGTACAAAGCAAGGCATCCAAAAGATGCCAGTGCACTCTGTCTGGCTTGTCAGTGTCAATTGTTTAGGCAGTCTTAGGCCCCTGAAACATGGATTAGGAAACCCCGGCAACCAATTATGGCTGTCTGGTATTAACAACTCTGGGGATAAGAGGAGCCCCTGCTGACTGACACACACACACACACACACACACACACACACACTTTGCAAAAACAGACATGTGCTATTCTTTAAACATAGCCTTGTAACTAGGGGTGTAACGGTACGTGTATTTTTTACAAACAGTCACGGTATGGGGGTCACAGTTCGGTTCACGCAAATTCACGGGTTCAGGCAGTCTATAGGAGACTTTTGGAACCAATGAACATAATGTTCACAGAAGTGCTGAACCTGGAAAGTGTAGCCGTAGCACAGTTTTTTTTAGCAACTTACTACTGACTTGGCCTGCCTTGAGAAGTTTAGATATCAGCACATAGGCTGAGTATGGCGACTGGAAACGGCGCACCGGAGAGTGTAAAAGACACACAGGAGCTAGAGGACCCACTCGCTGCTTTCATTAATTTGTAACAGTACAGCGTTACACAAAGTGCTGGGGACAAAAGCCCAATGGGAGGTGGGTAAATGTCTCACTCACACAGTTTACACTTAACTTTTAGTCTCAACCAGAGACTGTAAAAAAGATGGACGCCGTGTCGCCGTTCCCATTCATTCAATGAAAATGAAGCAAAAATCTTCCGCCATGTTGGCGATCCTGATACCCGAGTCTGCGCAGTAGAGTCCAGAGGAGGGAGAAAGACTGTGGAGAGACAGCTACTCAATTAAATAACTCCGCCCCTGAGGACTGCCTCGCGGTCACAGGCTGCAGAGCGGAGCGGAGCAGAGCTGAAGGTCTGTTATTGGTCCCGCCCACAAGCAGCCCTTTTACAATAACCACACCCTGTTTTGAATAGAGCTGAATAACGTTTTAAAAAACGAATTCTGTGGGGATATAAAATTTAACAATATAAGCAGAGGTTACACTGGCTGTTGCATTTAAATAAAGGAGGTAAAATTACAGTATATTAGAAAAAAACGGGATCGAATTTGTTCTGTTTTGCCATTGAAACCTATGGGGTGGGTGGGGTTAAACGGCTTTCTGAAACCGAACAGCAGGGGGCGCCCGACCTGTGGTGGCTTCACTTTTGAGAGACGATGCTCTGTCCAGCTATATACAGTTTATGGTCTCAACTTAGTGTCATCAACATCTAGGCATTTAAATGCCTTTTAAGTCTCATGTTCAGATGTTTCTATCGTTTTTAGAGACGGAGGACATGGCAGAAATAATCGATGACTAAACGACTAATCGAAAAAATAATCATCATATTAGTCGACTACCAAAATAATCAGTAGTTGCAGCCCTAGTGTCCACTACAGCATAGTGGTGGAGAGTGGTGGACCGAACAAAGACGGTATGTTCAAGAACGCATATTTGGCTGCATTATTCAAGACCTGCCAATAACCAGAACTAATAAAAAATTAACTTCAACCCAACAACTTTATCCCCACTGCCTTAAGCAGCCTCTAGATGTGAAATCAGGCAGGTCCCAAGCCATTAATTGGAAATTGGCTTCTTCAGGTGCGCTCCTTTATGCAGAGGTAGAGAATTTTTTATTTTTTTACACCGTCATATCGACAAGAGTATCGTTATTGCGAAAATACCATGAAATATCGTGATATTATTTTAGGGCCATATCGCTCACCCCTAGTGATCACCCATTGGCCTATTCATTACACCCTGTTTTTTTGCAAATGAATATATCTGTTATAGTTGTGTGAAAAAGTCTACACAGCCTACTGCATGTTTCAGACTAATGCTAAATGACAGACACTCTGTCCTTTATAACAATGAAAAGACGTTGATGTTCCGGGGCTCCGAGTGGTCCAGCGGACTAAGGCACTGACACTATTATTGGGAGCTTGCTGGTTCGAATCCCAGTCATGCAGCCTGTCAGCTGCCAGAGCCCCGAAAGAGAAAGAGTTGCTGCGTTTTCCTCCGAGTGCATTGGCTACTCTATAATGCTGCATCAGTATCGGAGAAGGCGTGTGCTTGTGTTGAGGCATCACTAGTGATTCAGCAAGCAGCTGAATGGGTGGGAAAACTGGCCAGATAAACTGGGAGAAAAAAAATGAAATGGTCTGGATAATGGGGACGCCCACTGCAAAAGCTTCAGTTTATGTCTCTTAAGGTAGTCCATGGGGATTCTTTCTGGGGTGTTTTAGATCACTACACATTTGTAGAATCCATACCCTTTTCAACTTCAGCCTTTTCACAAATTCTCCGCTAGACGTTCTTTGACACGTCTAGGGTTTGCTGAAATATTGTAAGGCTGAAACGATTAGTCAATATAATCGACAATGTCAATTATTTCAATTTGTCGACTACAAATTTCATTATTGACTAATCATTCATTTGTAACAGTACCGCATTACACAAAGTGCTGGCGACAGAAACGCAATGGGAGATGGGTAAATGGCTAATTCACACAGTTTACTCTTAACTTTGTCTGTCTCTCAGAAAGTGCTCAAACACAACAGATTACATATTTACCCACTAAATATCAGAACTTTCCACTTTTATAAATTATCTGGACAGTTAATGGCTTTTAAATCTCAACTGTTCAGCTGTTTCTATGTTTCTTTTAGTGATGGAGGACATGGCAGAAGTAATCGTTGGCTAACTGACTAACTGAAAAAATACAAGGAAAAAAAAAGGACAAAACTACTACTATCAGCTGAAAGCTGATTTATTATTATTATTATTTTTTAGAAACATCAGCATAAATGTTCACAAGAGACGCATTTAAATAGGGGTTTGGGTTTTGGCAATCATTTGCCTGCAGAACTTAAAGTAGCACTAGGTAGGATTTCGTTGAGTTCTTCTCTTTTTAAAGAAGTGAAATTACAGCTTGAAACTCACTGCAGCGCTCCATTGAGGTGTAATAGGAGGAATAGCGGTGCTCTCGTGTCTGTGCCGGAGCTCCTCTGAGCTCAAACCAGACTCTGTAAGTTTTCCGAGGCGGCTGCGACCAACGCTCGCGAGAACTGCGACCTGCTTTCCGACCTTTAGTTCTAACAGTTCTACAAGGACTACTGGTTCATTCTTTACAAAATAACATACAGACACTCTGGCAGAAGCTGGAAAGAGACCGAATATGTCTGTGAAAGCCAGAAAACGAGAAAGAGAAACTAATCCTCCTGAAACATTTATTACACTCTACAACTGTAGGGGGAGTCCACGGGCACAAAATCTCAATCCTGCCTAGTGGAGCTTTAAGCTAAATCCTAATAAATTATAGAGAACACTGTGCATAAAAATCCAAGAAAGCATCAGAAACTGAAATCCTAAAACCAGCCTGTCTGGCACCAGTAATCAGGCCATATTCATAAACACAAGAGTTGACATATTTTTGACCACTTCCGATATGCACAAAATGCAATATGGACAAAACTTTAAAGGTGCAAACAAACATCAATGCAAATTCTAATTTATTTACATAGCTCTTTTTACAACAAACGATGTCACAATGCAGCTTTACAGAGATACAGATCTAACAAATCTGAACAGACTTTAAAACAGCAGCCAATTCAAGATCTCTCTTGAATAAGAATCTCTCAGTACTAGATGCCTTTTTCAGAGTACAATCAGTGAATTATCCCCCAAGTTAAAACTAAAAGACTGTTGGGTGGCTACAACAAACATCTACAAGCTCTAAAACTTGTCAAAGGGATGCTAGACTACATACAATTCTGAAAAAAAAAAAAACAAGAAACCAATAAATGATGAGTTTCTTAGATTTTTTCAAATTGAAAACCTCTGGAATATAAGCAAGAGGAAGATAGATGATCACAAGCCAAACTGAACCAAGCTGAACTGCTTGAATGTTTTGCACCAGGAGTAAAGGCATAAAGTTATCCAAAAGCAGTGTGTAAGACTGGTGGAGAAGAACATGATGCCAAGATGCATGATGAAAACTGTGATAAAAACCAGGGTTATTCCGACAAATATTGATTTCTGAACTCTTAAAACTTTATGAATATGAACTTGTTTTTTTTTTTTTTGCATTATTTGACGTCTGAAAGCTCTGCATTTTTTTGTTATTTTAGCCATTGCTTATAGCCTTTTCTGCTAATAAATGCTCTAATTGATAATATATTTTATTTGGAATTTTGGATAAATGTTGTCTGTAGTTTATAGAATAAAACAACAATGTTCATTTTACTCAAACATAAACCTATAAATAGCAAAATCAGAGAAACTGATTCAGAAACTGAAGTCTCTTAATTTTTCTGTAACTGTAGTTTTATACAATCTTACTCACTTGCATGCTTGTCTGCCAGCTGGATGAGGCTCTGTGAGATATCCCTTCTCCTGTAGAAACAGACCACCTTCGCTTCCACATTGCCACTCGCCGTCTGCAAACAGAGAAACACAAGGTCAGCACCAGGATGTAACATCACACTTAAAACAACACACATCTCATTCCTTCACACCTTCATTAGCTTCACAATGTACCACAAGAAACATATGTAAAGATGAGTAAAGCAACATAAATTAAGATTTAATTTGGGTTTTAAAGAAAACAGTTAATATTTACTGAAAAGCCACAATACTCGAATACTAGACCTGTAAACAGTCTGTAGAGTTTGTAAAGAATGAACCAGTAGTTCTTGTAGAACTGTTATAACTAAAGGTCGGAAAGCAGGTCGCAGTTCTCGCGAGCGTTGGTCGCGGCAGCCTCAGAAAACTTACAGAGTCTGGTTTGAGCTCAGAGGAGCTCCGGTACAGACACGAGAGCACTGCTATTCCTCCTATTACACCTCAGTGCAGCGCTGCAGTGAGTTTCAAGCTGTAATTTTACTTCTTTAAAAAGATTTTTAAAAAATCAAGGAAATCCTACCTAGTGCTGCTTTAAAAGTACACAAATGCATCAGTTTATTCCTTTAGTTAGAGTGAGTTTATTAGATGCCTAGCTCATAGGCCATGACTGCTGGTCCCAGGGGTCCCAGGGGTTGCAGATTGTGGCTACCCATCCCTCAAAGTGCGAGCGTGATGCTGCTAAAGCATGACATTAATGTCACAATGCTAATTGTGACATGTAACAGTGAGTGTGTCTACATGCACGTTAAATCTAAAACCTGCTTTAGGGGTGGGCGATATGGCCCTAAAATAATATCACGATATTTCATGGTATTTTTGCGATTGCGATATTCGTGGCGATATGACAAAACATTCAATTAAAACATAAATATTTAAAGAATACACTACTGCAACAGAATGAATATTACATTTAAATATTGTATAAGATTTGCTATTGGCACACCCCTAACTGAGATGTTTAAAAACAAATATACAAGAATTTATCAGATTTGTAACAGAAGTCAATGATCCAGAATGTCATGATACTAACACTGCAAATATCTCAATATATATCCAGGATTAAAGTAAAATAAATGATACTGAACAGATATAATCTGTCTCTAGTATAGATTTAATGAGAAATGAGAACAGTGTGAATCTACCTTTTGCTAAAAACTGCAAAAAATTAGTACCCTGATGTGATAATTAGGGGTGGTTGATATTTGGGCACGATATTCAAAAAAGTTGGCAATACTATCGCGTATGATATTATATGGCACACCCCTAACCTGCATACCATCATTGGGTTTCTCAGTAGTGCGATCAACGCCTTTACATGAATTTGCGTAATCTGATACAGGTGTGGTATATTAACATAACTGCCTATGAGAGGGACCAGCTAGAGAAGGCAGTGCATAACGCTTCAAAAATCACTGGCTGTGACCTTCTATCTGTTGCCACCATATACCTCAAAAGAATGGAAAAGGGGCACAAATTCTATGAAATTTGGTAAAAAAAAAAAAAAAAAAAAAAAAAAAACGTGCTCTGCCTACAACCACTATGATGGTCTAAACGTTGTTTTTTGTTGAAATTGTGGTTGAAATAATTTATCTAGGACTTTATTCTACACTAGACTGATCCTATAATTTATTTTATTTTATGTTATATTACTTTATTTTATTTTATAAGCTTATTCCTCTTAACTTGGGCGTTTTGGTTTGGATTGTCTTTGAATCTGGTGTTATTGTAAAAAAGGCATTGTGCTTATTGTTTATTATATAGATTAGATGTATGTATCACCATGGAAAATTAAAAACTAATCCAAAAAAAAAAAAAAAATCTTTACGAAAGAAAAAGAAAAAATAAGAATGGAAAAGAGGGTATCTAAGATTTATACATAATCACTCACTCCCGGCTAGAACTGCAACGTCGACTAAAAAATTATCGACACGTAATTTAACTGTCAATGCGTCGTTAATATGTGATATATATATAGAGAGAGAGAGAGAGAGAAAGAGTGAAGAGAAAGAGCGCAAAAAAAAGGGGTGAGTGAGGAAGACGCACACACATCGTGAGAAACAAAGCTTCCTGATTGGCCTCACCTTATGCTTATTCGGTCAGTGAGGTTTCAGTGTGGGCGGGACTTGCAGCGCGAGAGAAAAATGGTAATTTATTGAACACAAACCAGAGACTGTAAAAAAAGATGGACGCCGTGTCGCCGTTCCCATTCATTCAATGAAAATGAAGCCAAAATCTTCCGCCATGTTGGCGATCCTGATACCCGATTCTGCGCAGTAGAGACCAGAGGAGGGAGAAAGACTGTGGATAGCAACCTACTCATTTAAATAACCCCACCCCTGAGGGCTGCCTCGCGGTCACAGACTGCAGAGCGGGGCGGAGCGGAGCTGACGGTCTGTTATTGGTCCCGCCCACAAGCAGCCCTTTTACCATAACCACACCTTTTTTGAATAGAGCTGAATAAAGTGTTAAAAACCGAATTCTGTGGGGATATAAAAATGTAACAATATAAGCAGAGGTTACACTAGCTGTTACATTTAAATAAAGGAGGTAGAATTACAGTATATTAGAAAAAAACGTGATTGAACGTTGTCTGTTTTGCCATTGAAACCTATGGGGATGGGTGGGGTTACACAGCTTTCTGCAGCCGAACAGCAGGGGGCGCCTGACCTGTGGTGGCTTCACTTTTGAGAGACGATGATCTGTCCAGCTATATACAGTCTATGACACAAACAAATTACATCTGACTCCCCAATACTCTAGTCTGGATCTGGTGAAATAACAGTTTAAACACTGACTTCTATATTACCTGTGATGGTTAAACTACTGCAGAAAGCTTGATAAGGTGGGTTTAAACAGGATTAACTCCTTCATTAACATCACTAACGCTAGATAGAGTAGCTGGCTAAGTGTTAGGGAAATACTGTATTCTGTACACTATATTAAAATATCAGTGACTGGAACGTTACTAACGCCGTTACTTTTTTCAGTAACGAGTAATCTAACTAATTACTCTGACTAACTATAACGCTGTTACCATTTCCGACACCCCGTTACTGCACGTTACTTTAGCCGCTCAATTAACTTTTTTTTTATGTTTTTTTTTTTTACTTCGCGCATACAGACAAAGGCACAAGTGTGTGTGCGTTGTCTGTAGGTCACAAGGGAGGGGAGGATGAGATAACCGCCTAAGCAATGATTGGTTAAGGTATAGTAAGATTACGTCTTTAGCCACTCAGAGAAAACAGGTGGGTGGGTGTTTAGAGTGCATGCATAGTAGCGGGTGTTTACAGCTCATAGCGAGAGATGAAGAGTGAGGAGGACTCGTAGCAAAACAGCCTTTTCCAGATGGAAATACAGACACTATTTTAAGCTCACTGATGTCAAAGGTTAAAATGTTCACGTCGAGTTCACATTATGTCCCCGAACGAAAAATTTGTCATGGACAAACCTGTATGCAGGTACTTGTCTTTGCTGTCGTGCAATCTATTCATCTGGCTTATGAAGCACACTCTGATAAGGTGGGGGCCGAGGGGTGGGGGTTACAAGGGTGAGAAACACAAAAGTAAAGCAATAGTTACTTTTACTGATAACTAGTTACTTTTATAGTGGAGTAACTCAGTTAGTAACTCAGTTACTTTTCTGGAGAAGTAACTAGTAACTATTAGGGGTGGGCAATATTATATCGTATACAATATATCGTGACACAGAAATATCATGATATTAAAAATCCATATTGTGATAATAAGGATGGTTCGTCTTAAAAGTAGTCCATTATTTACTGTGTATTTATTTTATAATTGTTTTAGTTTATAGTTTTTGTTTGCAGTTTACATGCATGAAAATATTCTGCAATATTTTTTGCTGCATATTCCTGAAATTAATTAATTATTTTTCTGTTTTCCTATTTTGCCAAGTATATCGTTATGGCAAAAACACCCTGAAATATCGTGATATTATTTTAGAGCCATATCGCCCACCCCTAGTAACTATAACTAATTACTTTTTCAAAGTAACGTGCCCAACACTGTATAATATACAGCTCTGGAAAAAAAAAAAATGAGACCATGATTAGTTTGTTCTTTGTTCTTTGAATATCTCTGGAATATGGTCAAGAGGAAGATCGATGATCACAAAGCCATCAAATCAAGCCAAACTGTTCAAATTTTTGCACCAGGAGTGCAGGAATAAAATTATCCAAAATGTACTGCACAAATGGTTTTGGGACCCAGTATGGTGGTTCCAGAACAACCTACTCTATATTAGTACAGATCAGCTAAAAACAGTTGTGCCGTGTAATATAAAGTCACAATAAATAGGGCTGCAACGATTAGTCGGTGTATTCGACAACGTTGACTATAAAAAATAGTCGATGTGGAATTTATTTCATTGACGATGCGTCATTAAAGTATGAGAGAGAGAGAGAGAGCACACACAAGATAAAAAAGGGTTTTGGGGAGATACTGTACTCTGTCCAATCCGTTAAAATTAAGTTATATGTTGTAGTAACTACAGACTTTATTTAAACAAAAACACTTTATTTTCTTACAGACAAACAATAAAAAATTAGATACAAGTATCCTAGAATCTCCTGAAAGAATCTCCAGCCTGTGTGAATATTTTCTATAATATACTTTGTAATTTTTACAAAGTTTAATACAGGTATGTCAAGCTATCAAAATGTACTGCAAAACTGTCCTCACCAGTAGGTAATACAAACGGAGGGCATGGAAAAAAAATAATCGTGACTAATCGACTAATTATACGAATATTTGGCAGATTAGTCGACTACAAAAATCGTCATTAGTTGCAGCCCTAAAAATAAGTCTGTTTATTGTCCATTCCATCATTAAAAGTCGTGTAGTGTATCCAAGTCTTAAGGCAATTCAATGGTGAGGAGGAAAAGTCTCCTCAGTCTGTCTGGACTTGTGTGTTGTGTGGTGTGATGAGACGGTTATGTGATGGCCACATGATGATCTACTGACCAGTATCTTCACACTTCTAATTCACCACGAGAGGAAGCTCACACAGGTCAAGACTCCTGCTGCTTTTCACACTATTGTCTAATGAGAGCAACAGGGTCCATTCTCCCACCTCTAATTGGTTAATCAAAGACTCTACTCTCCCCTCCCCCCACCCGGCCAAACACTAATCATCACTGGCTTTACAGGACGATGATCGGTCTGCTTGCATGAGGAACAGACCAATCAAAATCACACAAACAGTCTGCGCTGTGAGCTAATTACATCTGCTGGACAAGTGAATCCACAGTTTTGACAGACATGACAAAAGATGAACGTTAAGTCGAGATGATGTGAAGGACTGACCCAGATACTGCAGTGGACAACATATTTGAACAGTGCCACCAAAGATTCACCCAGAAATCATTATGAATATTTGACCTTGTAGGAAAAAACTGAGTGGAGAGATGGATAGTAATGAGGAAGAACTACTTCACTACTGTACTTAAGTACTAAAATGCTGTATCTGTATCTACTGGAGTATTATTTTTACTTCACTACTGTACTTAAGTACTAAAATGCTGTATCTGTATCCACTGGAGTATTATTTTTACTTCACTACTGTACTTAAGTACTAAAATGCTGTATCTGTTTTTACTTCATTATTGTACTAAATTACTAAAATACTGTTTCTGTATCTACTGGAGCATTTTTTTATTTTACTTCACTACTGTATTAAAATGCTGTATTTATCTACTGTAGTATTGTTTTTAATTATTGTCACTTTCATTTATTTCTGTTAAATTATTTATTTTGAATTACTATTATTTAATAAACATTAGGGTCTTTATAAAATAGAAAAATGTTTATAGGTTTTATTTAGACTGAATATATGACACTTTTATACTAAGTTTTATATTACATAAATCTTTAATATTTAATTTGATGCAGTAGTATACTCAAATTATTTTTCTACACAAAAAATATACTTTTTTTTTAACAATTTCTGTTTCTTAAAAAAAAGCAAAACGAAAACACATACATGCTGTTTATTTAGTGGTGGTGTGTAACAAAACCCTGCAAAAATGATGTTCTACACATGCAGTGGATGAGATGCAGACAGGCTGCAAATTAAATCTTTTACATGTATGAGTAGGCACCTCACAATACACTTTTTTGTGGACAATATATTTTCCTTACAATTATTGCATACTACAGATATTATTGTCAATATATCTGACAATACACCTCATTTTATGTGTTTTCTCTCTGGTTATGATTTTTTGCATTGTAAATTTCATTTTGAAGACATTAGTGCTATTGTTTACTATGTAACTCCATATGTCACCTATTTTTTTGTCTTTAATATTAATCTACACTGTATAAATTAAATTCAATAAGTAAAAAAAGAAAAACATTGAGTGAGAATGTGTGTCCAACCTTTTGACTGGTACTGTCATACTTTGTCATGCTTATTGATTGATTGCATTGGTCATTCCACAACTGGCTATAATATTGATGATATATGTATTCTTATATGTATGTAAACAAAAATGCAAGTAAACAACAGAAACCTGTGGCATAATGTATTGAGTTCACATCCACTTTTCTTAAATTAAGATGATAATGTAATTATCGTGACATGCTGAGGTCAGAGCACTCTATACTCTTCACTTTCTGATGGTTTAGAATGAATGGGCGAAGCATGTACTGGATGTATGAGCTAATGGAGAGGAATAATTATAACTGTGGATACACAGCTAGAGGCAAGGTACAGGTGTGCTCCAAGTAACCTTTCCGTTGCTGCGGGAACCACCGTTTTAACACCTGCTGCTGTATATCATATTACAGACTTTTCAGGCACAAACATGATGGAAAAGACGGAGGAAAAAATCATCAGAAACTAATAAGAAATGTGAAGAACATTGGAATCAATTCACTTCAGAAGACTTTCAGAGCTAAGAAGTTGTTTTCTTGCATCTAAATCAGAGCACAATCTAAATATGAGGTAAAAAATATATAATAACACTGACTAAAGAGATTCTGCTAAGCTGGGTATCTGGGGCATTTACTAAGTATGCAGGAATTAATTCACCGTGTTTACGACAAGAATATTACTTATCAAATCTCTGAATTTAAAAGACCATCAAAAAGATGACTCACATAGGCTATACCAATTTTGTACAATCTGTGCACCAATCAAAGCAAAGCAAAAAGCAGGAATTTTACCTTAGTTATGTTTACAAACCTCATCTAAATGGTAATCGTTACCATTTGTATCATTTTTCTTTCATCGCTTAAATTTACAGCATGTTTTTCTTGCTTTAGTGGAAAAATGAACACAATATCTTCTCAGACTGCAAGGGAATCATTTGTGGAGTCTTTGTATAAACACTAGCGCACTCAAGCAGGGGCAGAGGGGGGCAACCACCCCCCCCCTGGTGCCCTAATGGCTATAAAAGCATCACTAAAACGCCCTCTGGAGTGGCAAAAAGTGACAAGTGGTGACAAGTGCCTGCTAGATATGATGACGTTACGATTAGCATCTAGATCAAGATATTTTGATAATGTATCTTAATAAGAGCCAATGAATGGGTGCCATTCAGCCTTTTTAGTAGAAAATGGTGCCATTATTAAGTCCCATAGCAGTACTACACCAGCCTAACTATATGCCGTCCAAAAAAATGACTTTTTTCTACAGAGAGAAGGTATTTTGTGTATGTAGTTCTAAACAGGATTATCCTACAGACAAGAATATATGATGAAGGGCCCAGAAAGGTGCTACTTTAATAAAAAAAAAGTGCCCAAAAGTGCAGTATAGTGTGATGAACATTAGGATGAACTCTATTTGATCTAGGCTCCAGACTAACTTTTTCACGACTACCCCGAAGCTTTCTGGTAGACATCCCAAACTGACCATCAGCCATTTTTTATTTTTATACTATTACACTGTTGTATTTATTTGTGTATTTTTCCACAGTTATGTCATTTTTTTGGCACATTCTGGACTATACGCTGATTGGCTCTCTACTTTATCCGTAAAATAGACTCTGCAGTAAACATTAAGAAAGCCCAGTCATATTTCAACCAGTAGGCAGCCTCCTCATAAACAACTCATAACTGGTTATAAATCACAGATTCTTCATCCTGAAAGTTTTCTAAAAGAGCTTTAATCCCAACCCTATTTTTGCTGTCCCAGGGACGGTGGGACCATGTAAGTCTGGAGCCCTGATTTGATGGCACAAAACAGTATAAATTGTTGTCAGTTATGGCACAAAGTCTATAAAACTCATTCCCATTCTTAAATTTGCATTTATTTTATCCATATATGCCCATTTAGTTTTAGCCACACCCCCTCTTTGCAACACCCCCCCCCCCCCCCTTCATAAAGCCTGAATCTGCTACAGAAGTAATTCTCAACTGGTGGGTCAGGACCCAAAAATAAAATAATTAGAAATTAAAAATAATTAATGCTCATGTGGTTTTGTATTCAGCTTATATATTGAGAAAAAAAAGAGTTTTTCTTACTAATGTACTCTGAATGCAAAGATATGCAGAGAAGTGAAAAAATCTCATTTTGTGGCCTTATTTATTTTGTACGGTTTTAATATTTAATTTTATTGTCATTTTTATACATGTAGTTGTCGTGTTTCCCCTCAGTTTCTTAAAAAAAAACTCTTAATTCCCTTTGCATGCATATATATGTTTAAATTATGGTTTGTATTCTATAAAAGTTGTTCGCGACTTGATGACCATCACAACATGTGGGTTCCAGGCTAAGACCAGTTGAGAACCCCTGTGCTACAGCATATAAACAGTTCACACAGCTTGCAGACAAAATTCCCTACCAACTAAAAAGTCATTTTCCAAGTCCTGAAATTACCTGGATTCTGGTTTTACTTTAAGTCTTTACTCCTGAAAACAACCAAAACAACCCACAACAGCTACTTTCCATTCCCTCCATAGTGCTGTACCTTATTCAGTTCCTCTATTCTCCGGATCAGATAAGGATTGCTTGAAGAATTCTCGAAAAAGACATAATCTGCAACAAGAAAAAACAGAGATGGCATTTAATTCTGCACTGCCTGCTTATCAGCCCAAAAAGCACAAACTCATAACATTACCTGTAAACAGAAACAGACACATGCATCTGTAAAAAGCAACAGTTAAAGCCCTCCTTACACCATCAGAATGTGTGATTTTACGATGCTTATGATTGAAGACAGAACTCCACAGTGTTCAGTAAACAGTACAGTACAGTGTGCAAAGATGAGACTCTGTGGTTTAGTAGTGACTAAAACCAGAAACATGAACTGTATATATGGTGATATTAATGATAACATACCAAAGAAAATCATCTCATCTCACATAGTACATAGTAGTCATCTTAGTAAACTCTACTTATGATTATGAATGGCACTCATCTCATTTCAATACATATAAAACCATATTGTGAGAATGAGAAGGGGGTTTTTGCTACCACAGAGATTCTTTCAATATTATATCGCAAACTTTGTTACAAGTACAGAGATGTTTAATAAACTGTTCCCTCAGTTTATAGGATCCTATGATTTCAGAACACAGACAGGAAAAAAGCAGAATTCAGATATAAACACATAATATGCACAGAAATAGAACATTAAACATTCTGCTATGTGAATACTGTAAATTAGTTATTTTAGTACCTGTTACTGCAAATCCCTAAGCTTCCATCTCTGACAGTTGGCTGTAGAATATTAAGTATTGAGGAAATTTCACGACTGATCACGACCCATCACTAGCAATGCCTCAACATAAGGAGGGTGAGAACTAGCACATGCCTCCTCCAACACATGTGAAGTCAATCACCATCTCTTTTCCAACTGCTGCTGATGCAGCATTACCAAGTAGCATCACAGCACGCTCAGAGGAAAGCGCAGCGACTCGGTTCTGATACATCAGCTCACAGATGCAGCCTTGTTCGGATTGACATCACCCTAGGAGTGATGAGGGGAAAGAGCATCATCTACCCACCCAGACAGAGCAAGGCCAACTGTGCTCTCTCAGGCCTCCAGCAGCTGATGGCAAGCTGCATGCCTGGGATTTGAACCTACGGCAATCTCCCAATCATACTGGAAGTGCCTTAGTCCACTCGGAGCCCAGATTAGCTATACAGCTCTAGAAAAAAAATACAGGATTGTTTTGTTTGTTTGATTTACAGATTTTTGTTTGAAAATCTTCTGTATAATACAGCTCTGGAAAAAATAAGAGACCACTTAAAAATTATGAGTTTCTTTGATTTTACTAAATTGAAAACCTCTGGAATATAATCAAGAGGAAGATGGATGATCACAAGCCACCAAACCAAGCTGAACTGCTTGAATTTTTGCACCAGGAGTAAAGGCATACATTTATCCAAAAGCTGGTGGAGGAGAACATGATGCCAAGATGCATGAAAACTGTGATTAAAAAACAGGGTTATTTCACCAAATATTGATTTTTTTAATCTTAAACATTATGAACATAAACTTTTTTTCGCATTATTTGAGGTCTGAAAGCTCTGCATCTTTTTTGGTATTTCAGCCATTTCTCATTGTTTGCAAATAAATGCATTAAACGACAATATTTTAATTTGGAATTTGGAAGAAATGTTGGCCATAGTTTAAAGAATAAAACAACAATTCTCATTTTACATTTTAAACAATAATAATAAAGCAACTGAATAATAGGAACTGAAGTGGTCTCTTATTTTTTCCAGAGCTGTAGGTTATCCTACCTAGAAATGTGAGGGAATTGCATGGGCAGTGATATTGTGATATTATTTTAGGGACACCCTTATTGTTTACAGTGGACTGACAGCTTTAGTTACTTGCACTTGTAGTTCTTATTATATTCTTATAGTTGTATATTGTTCTTATATTATAACTGCAGATTTTTTATTATTTTTTTTTTTAACTTATGTAGTTACACGTTGTATATTATTATTAGGTTAGGTATCATTGCCATATCTGTACATTGGTCTACAGCAATTTCAGAATATCTATCTATCTATCTATCTATCTATCTATCTATCTATCTATCTATCTATCTATCGGAAGGTTTCAAGTGTCGAAATATTCTAGTTATATTTTCTACCTTTATAAGCTAACTAGCTAACTACTTTAGCTCCATATTATCCCTAATAAAACGGGCCCATCACAGTCACATTCCGATACACTGAGCCTGAAACTGAAAGCACTCGTTTCTACGCATTTTCAGACTATTAAAAGACTTTAAAGCTTTAAACATAACTAAGTAATATAGCTTAAGTATAGTTTGTCACAGCTCATGTCCAGCCTCGTTTTATTCTGCCACAGCTTCACCTATTGCTAACCTACGCCACGAAACAATGTCGGCCAATTTTCTGTAGTTAGCCGGCTAATTGCTCTGAACGGTGATGCCAAACACACGTTTAAAACCCAACTTAAAACGCCTATTAAACGAATTTGTGCTACTAAATGGTACAAAATGCAGATTGTACAGAGTGTTTAGACACTAACTAAACCTCGCATGTGTTTTATAAAAGCCTGTAACTTGAAATATAATCTTTTTTACAGCTTAATTGTTTGGCGGCGGCGATTTCAGCTAGCTAACCTAACGCTAACGTTGTTAAACTAGCGTTAATGGATGGATGGGAGCCAGAAACTGGGGTGAAACGGTCACAAAGAAATAGATAATATAAAATAACCCGTCCAATAAATTATGGTGGATTTGTTAACTTTTAAACTAGGGCCCAGTTTGGTTGTAAAGTGTGCGGGTTAATTTGTGAGGAACGATTTTTGGACGCCAGGTCTGATAGATAACCAGTGTGTCTAGTAGAGCTAGTTTAGCTTATCTTAGCTTAGCATAGGTGATGGTGATGATGGCCTTGCTATGCTAACTAGCTTATCTAGCTAGGTAGCTAACGTTAGCTAGCCCATGCAGTCGGAACAAAAACCTGGGGATTTAGCATTAGCTAGCATAAAGTAGTTAGCTAGCTAGGCTAGTAAGCTAGCTTCTGGACCTGAATTTACCTGGACATGCTGGCTAGCTATGCTAGCTAAGCTAACGATCTCAATTTAATCCATCCCTGCAGATGTGGTAGGTTGGCTAGCTAACCAGCTAATCTAGCTAGCTAGCTGAATCCAGATCCATTATTTTAGGTTAGCTATAACCTTATCCTGACCAGGATTTTGTTCCAACTGCACAAACAGCTCTGCTGCAGCTCCTCAGCTAGCTTAGCCAAGCTAGATCCCTGCAGAGGTGTTAGTAGCTATCCAGGTGAATCCAGGTCAAGAAATTGAAAATCCGCTCCGGGATTTTGTTCCAACTGCATTGGGAAGCTCAGCTGCAGCTTATCTTCCACGTGCAGTTGGAATACAATCCCGGAATGGATTTTCACTTTCTGGACCTGGATTCAACTGGATTCTCCACCACCATTCCTCTAGTTAGCCTACCATAGTTTTAGAGGCCTGATCCACATCAAACACCAAAATACACCTATGAATCATTATCAACCCCTTTTCTAAAACATCTACAAAACGTCCAACTCCTCCTAAACCCCCCCACGTTTCTCGTTTCTCTGAAGAAACGCTGAAACTTTACCTTTAAACAGAAATGATCAGACTGACATACCTCCGACCCGGTACATGTTGGCCGCCATTTCTGCCCTCCCGGAGTGTTAAAAAACCAGACCATAAACTAAAATAAATAAATAAAGGCCTAAATAAAAAGCGGGTGTGCTGCACAGCGGACTAATAAAAGCGGTAGCTAGGTTATACGCTGTTACAGTTACAGCTACAGAGGTGGGGGTGAATGAAGCACGAGATGAGCGGGAGGCTACTTTCTGTTCCCCCCTCTTTCCTTTTTCTTTTTTTCAGTGTGTTTTGTTGAGGAGCCCCCCTCCTAAGATTAGTACACAGTACAATACAGTAACTCACGGAGAGAGAGGGAGGAGGGAGGGAGGGAGAGGAGCTTCCTCATGAGGGAGGAGGAAGAGGAGGAGGAGGGGAGGAGAGTGGTGTGAAAAAGTTTTTGCCCCCCTCACAGATTCTTTTGTTTTTGCTTTTTTTGTCATACCTACATTTTTCATTTATTAAGGGCCAAATCTGTCCAAACATATGAAAGCATTTTAGGGCCCTTTTTAAAAATATATTAAATAAAAAAAAAGTTGACTTGTAATATTATGAGAAAAAAATATGTACACAGTGGCATTTCAAGAGAATTCAACTTTTTTTTAGCCATTCAGAGTGGACTTTCTGAGTCCTTTCTCAGTTTCTGAATCAATTTCTCTAATTTTCCTATTTATAAGTATAGGTTTAACATTGTTGTTTTATTCTATAAACTGCGGACAACATTTCCAACAAATTCCTAATAAAAATATTGTCATTTAGAGCATTTATTTGCAGAAAATTAGAAATAACAAAAAAGTTGCAGAGCTTTAAGAGTTCAGAAATCAATATTTGGTGGAATAACCCTGTTTCTTAATCACAGTTTTCAAGCATGTTCTCCTCCACCAGTCTTACACACTGCTTTTGGATAACTTTATGCTGCTCACTCCTGGTGCAAAAATCCAAGCAGTTCAGTTTGGTTTGATGGCTTCTGATCATCCATCTTCCTCTTGATTATATTCCAGAGGTTTTCCATTTGGTAAAATCAAAGAAACCCATCATTTTTAAGTGGTCTCATTTTTTGCAGAGCTGTATTTTTCAGATAATCGAACACATTTTAATATCAGACAAAGGTAACCCAAGTAAATATAAAAAGTATAGTTTAATAATTTATATCCAAATGATTTATTTAAATATATCCAAACCTATGACAGCTTTTTAGGGCCACACATTTAAAAACAGTTCATCTAAAAAATAAAGTTGAAATAGTATAAGGGTCAAAAAAAGATTATTGTAATAAATTCCACATTTCACTCCAAAACCTTAATTTTGCTTCATTATTATTATTATTATTATTATTATTATTATTATTATTATTATTATTATTATTATTATTATTATTATTATTATTTTAGACATTTATAGGTGGACTTACTGGTGTGCTTCAGCTCATTGTCCTGCTGCAGAGCCTAAGTACGCCTAAGATTAGTACACAATACAATACAGTAATTTAAGGGGGGCGGGACAGGAGAGTGGTGTGAAAAAGTTTTTGCCCCGCTTACAAATTTCTTTGCTTTTTAAATCATAATTATACACTATAATAGACCGGTCACTCTTGGGAAGGTTCACCAGTGTTTTCTCCATTTTTGAATAATAGGTCTCGCTGTGGTTTACTGGAGTCCCAAAGTCTTAGAAATTACTCTGTAAATTTTTCAACTTGTGTATCTTTTCACCGTTGGCAGCAATAACTGCAATCAAGCATTTGCGATACCTGGCAATAAGTTTCTCGATGAAGGAATTTGTACAATGGGTTTAATTCAGCCACATTAGAGGGTTTTCCCTCATTTTGTTTTGGACCTGCTGGTGTGCTTAAAATCTTTGCCCTGCTGCAAGTATGCCTGATAATGACCCAAATATGTTTGAAGTACCATAATAAAGTTACTAAACAAAATAAATTTAACTTTATTATCATTATAGAATGACGTACAGTGAGGTACAGCAAAGCAGAGCAAGCTAGAATGAAGTAGAGTGAGGTGAACTGAATAAAATACTTCTTTTTCTGGGAAACATTAGTGCAGCCAAACTGACTGCAGAAAAAAAACATTAAACAGTTAAACTAATTTAGAATCTCATTTAATAGTGTTGTGCATCATTTAAAAAATATATGTTCTGCAAGTCATCCAAACTATGAAGAAAAAAATAAGGAATTATTTAGTAAACAAACACAAACTGAATAAACCACAGTATATTTTAGATGTTTCAAAGTAGTACCTCTTGTTTAGATGACAGTTTTGCACATCTTGTCATTTTTTCAGTCAGCTTTATGAAGTAGAGTCACTGGAATTCAGGCTTTCAGTTAACAGCTGCGCTGAACTCAAAAACTGAATCACTTAAGTTAAAAAAATAATTTAAGAAATGAAGCTCAGTTAATTTGAAAAAATACAAAAACTTTGAAAGTTTCCTTAAGCGCAGTCTCCTCTCAAAGGCCATCAAAAACGTTGATGATGAAATTGGCTCTCATCAGGACCACCCCAGGAAAGGAAGACCGTGAGTTACCTCTGTTGCACAGGAAAAGTCCATCAGCATTACCTGCCAGATAAGAGCACCTAAATGTATTGATATTTTCTTACACCCTATTTTTTTTATTGTTTTTCATGCTGAATAAGTTCATTGTTAATTGTGGTCAATGGTTAATTGTGTTGCTCAAGTAATAGTTGGCTGTAAAATGATAACATTGGACTAAAATCTCATATCTTAAATTAATTATTAATAAACCAACCATTTTAATGTTTGATCATTTGTATTTCCCTCTTCTGGGATTAATAAAATGTTGTTTTACCTGATCTCATCTCAATATTATTATTCAATCTGTGAATTGCAGTTCGATTCTTTTGTTCTCCATATTTTCATAATGCTCTAAATTCTCACGTTTTCTTTGAACGTGTTGTTTCTTTGAACAAATAATAAAATGAAAAAATAACTAAAACAAAGACTACTTAAAAAAATCTTTTTATCTTTTTTTATCGTATTTTTTAGAGTTAGAGGGTTAGGGTTGAAGAGGGTGGGCTCCTTGTTATGAGGGCTTTGGTTTCGGCCCGCCCCGCTCCGCGGCTTGGCGGGACACGCGTGCGTAAAAGTGCGTAACGGGACTGGAGTCTCGCCGGCGTGACATCACCGCGTGCACGAACTGCCCCCCTGTATTCCGAGGGGCTGGAGTTCAGATGGGGAGGAAACTCGCGGCAGCTCGTTCTGCTGCTGCTCCTTCTCCTGGCTGCAAACTCGGAGCAGTGGCAGCAGCAGTGGCAGTGGTAGCGGCAGCAGCAGTGGCACCAGCAGCTTCTCCTTATTCCTCGTTATTGGAATAGTACAAGGATATAGAATACAGTCTCCAGCGCGGCTCCAGAGCGGCGGGAGCTGCTGCGCGTCCCGGAGCGCGTGTGTCTGCGCGTCTTCACGTTGCGCGCAGGAAAACGATGCTGTCCCCAAACCCAAATCCAAATTTCCTACTTTTCTCACCTAAAAACAGGTGATTAGAGTAACTAATCCCCCCACTCCTCCTTATCCTCCTCCCCCTTACCCCCCTTTATTCCTCGCGCGCTTGAAGAGATGAAGTTTGGTAAGAAGAACATCTGCATCCTGAACGTCGGCGGCACCAAGTACGCCTTCACGCGGGAGGTGATCCGGGACTTTCCGCTGCGCCGGGTCAGCCGCCTGCACAGCTGCGCGTCCGAAAAGGAGGTGCTGGAGGTGTGCGACGACTACGACCGCGAGCGCAACGAGTTCTTCTTCGACCGGCACTCGGAGGCGTTCGTCTTCATCATGCTGTACGTGCGCTCCGGAAAGCTGCGCTTCGTGCCGCGGATGTGCGAGCTCTCCTTCTACAACGAGATGCTCTACTGGGGGCTCGAGAGCTCGCACCTGGAGTTCTGCTGCCAGCGGCGCCTGGACGACAGGATGTCCGACACCTACACCTGCCTCTCCGAGGAGGAGCTGGCGGACGCGGTGGACGACGAGGTGCGGCGCAGGGACTCGGCGGCGGAGGACTCGACGGAGGAGCACGAGGAGGAGGCGCGCTCCTGGCTGGCCAGGATGAGGAGGACGTTCGAGGACCCCGCGTCCTCCGTGGCCGCGCAGGTGCTCGCCTCCGTCTCCGTCATCTTCGTCATCATCTCCATGGTCATCCTGTGCGCGAGCACCCTGCCCGACTGGGACACGGCCAAGAACAACACGGTGGAGGAGCACAGGTGAGTGGAGTGGAGATAATGATAAATAAAAAAGGCACTTTTGGTTTTCTACACGGCGTTCCAAATTATTATGCAAATTATAGTTTTTACCAGATTTTTCTAAATAGTTGATGCAAATGACAAATAATAAAAATGCAAATCAGTATAATAAAAGAGTATAAATCGAAGTTTATTGAACAAACCTCCTGATAATAAAAGTATATTCTTCAAAGAAAAAAACTCACTGTTCCAAATTATTATGCACAGCGAAGTTTCAAAACATTTTACAGGTTGTAAAGAAATGAAAATGGTAATTTGTTGACTTTGCAGTTTCCTTTTTGCAATTTATCAGCTGCCCTCTTAATCCGAAGGATTTGTCTGGCAGAAACTTTCCTCATTTTGCCTTTATGTGCACTAACCACTCTGTGCTCCGAATCAGCCACAAATCTCTTCACAGTACCATGATCACGCTTAAGTTTTCATGAAAAATTTAATGTTTTCATACCTTGTCCAATGCATTGCACTATATAAGACATTGACTTTATGGCTGCAGAGAGGTCCTTTTTCTTTCCCATGTTACTTGAAACCTGTGGCCTGCCTAATGTGGAACATGCTTCTTAAGTAGTTTTCCTTTAATTGGGCTCACATGGCAGACTAATTTTTACAGGTGTCTGAGATTGATTTCAGTGATCCAAAGAGCCCTGAGACACAATACCATTCATAAGTTTAATTGGGAAACAAAACAAAAAAAATCTTTATGACACCTAAATCCAATTTGCATAACAATTTTGAAATGTGGTGTAGGAACAAACTGTGCAGATTGTGGTGTAGTGAAACAGGATAGTCCACTTCTGTTCTTCCCCAGCATTCCATAATGCAGCACTTTTAGCCTATGCTTCTAATAGGCTCATAATGCTAGTGATAAGTGCATAGCCTTACCCATGCAAACAAATGCTATTTTAACACAGTTATTTTACTGTGCTCCACATTTTATTGGTAGAATTCTTTTTTGTTTTCATAATTTTATTATTATTATTATTATTATCATTATTATTTTACTATCCTCAATTTACACAGCCAACTACCCAACCCACTCATTAGGACTCCCCCTATCACTAGTAATGCCCCCCAACACAAGGAGAAGAGGTGAAGACTAGCACATGCCTGTTTTCGAACTGCTGCTGATCACAGCGCACTCGGAGGAAAGCGTAACAACTCAGTTCGGATACAACAGCTCACAGATGCAGCCTTGTGATGATTGACATCACCCATTGGAGTGATGAGGTGAAAGAGTGCCATCTACCTACCCAGAGAGAGCCAGGCCAATTGTGCTCTCTTAGGGCTCAGGTATCCGATGGCAAGCTGCATAAACAGGATTCAAACCGTCGATCTTAGTGGCAGTGCCTTAGTCCGCTGAACCACTCAGAGCCCCTTTGGTAGGATTCTTAGGAATTTTAAGGAATTCTACTGAACATATATGTAGGATAGGGGAACATATTGCAAAATGAATTCTGTGGAAAAGCATGAGTATTATAAAGATGTTTGCATTTGCACTGAATTTATTATTATTATTATTATTATTATTATTATTATTATTTTTGCAATCTGTTGTCCTATCATACCTATGTGTTCATGCTTATCAATCAACTTATTTTGAATTAATTTCAAGATACTGCCTTAAAGTATTAGTGTGTACTACACAATCGGGACACAGCCACTACCGCAGTTTTGTGAGATTGCATATAATGGCAATACCCTGTGGCCAATCAGAACTCTGCAAGGTTTAAACATCACTTTAATGGTTTCATCACTTACAACCAAGAGTGAGCAGGTACTAAAACAGTACCTGATTTCAGACACCCGATAGCAAATTTGACCAAAGATAAAGCAAAAAAACAGAATAGATCTGGTCAGGTAATGTAGGTACCATTAGTGCTGGGCGATACGATCAAATCAATCATATTGCCTAAATCAATGAATGTCAGTTTCAATTAATTTTTAATTATTTGCCCTGCCCTAGGGTAGCATGCATAATAGAAATGTAAGAGAGTGTGAGTGTGAACTAGGTGTAAAGGTTATTTAGACCTTTTAAAAGCCCTTCAATCTCACTTATCTCTATCACGCACTGTCAATGGTTCTTCATAGGACCAAAAAATTAATTTCTTTTTATAAAAGAAGCATCTAAGAAAGAAGCAGGGCTAATGCTGCTTTGAAAGGGACGCCATCCCTCCCTCTCTGCTGATGTCTCTCTGTCTCTGTCTGTGTTCATGTTTGTGCCCCAGATTATGACCTGTTCTGGTTTATCCTCTCCTGTTCTCATTTTCCTTCCCAAGGTGCCTAGTTGAACACACATCATTATTGAAGGTTGCTGTTTACTGTTTTTTCTGTTGAATGTGCTTAATAATTGACTTAGTCTGCTGGTGTAGTGGAAAAATAGTAAACAAGAACAGTTTTAAAGCATCTTAAATGGTTTCATCCAGGCTGTGAACGGTTTAATCATTTAATCAACGGTTTAACAGAGTTCAGATAGAGTGCGGCTACAAATGTAACCATATAATGTCACGTATTGACCCAGGCAGGGAGACGAGGAGGCGGACACAGGTGCAGGTAAGGGAAAAATGAATGATTTAATAAATAAATAACAAATAAACAATGAAACAAGTAAACACGTAACAAAGATAAACGAATAATAATAAATCAAAACAAACGAGTGAAACTAGAGTACATAAACGAACAAGAGATAATAATAATAATAAATAAACAAGGAAATAAACAAGAAGCTAAACTAGACAAGGTGAAACTAAACTAAGCAGGGCAAGGGAAACAAACTAGGAAATAACACGGAATAAGGGCTTTAGAAACACGGAATAAGGGCTTTAGAAACACAGAAACGCAGAGAGACAGACAACAGTGGAAGGTGCAAAGACCGACCGAGGACAAGGTGGCAGAGGAGAGCTATTTATAGTACATAAAACACACTAGAATTGGAAACACCTGGGGAAGGGGTGGAGCTACAAATTAGAAACACATGGTGGAAATCTACTGACAGGAGACACAGAGAGCACAGGTCACGTGGGACACACACAGAGACATGAAACAGGGCTAAGACCTGACAGAAGCCTCCCCCTAAACGCGCAGCTCCCGAGGCGCGTAAAAACGAACCCCGGGGGCTGGCGGCGGGGAGAGGCCGGGGAAAACACGAGACGAAACCGGGGACTGAAACGGAGACAGGACAGAGAACAGAGACTGGACGGGAGACTGAACGGGGAACTTGACAGGAGACGGAGACTGGACGGGGAACGGGACAGGAGACGGAGACTGGACGGGGAACGGAGACTGGACAGGGAACTGGACGGTGGACGGAGACAGAACAGGGGACGGAGGCTGGGCAGGGAACTGGACGGTGGACGGAGACTGGACAGAAGACGGAGACAGAACAGGACACTGGACAGGGGACAGAGACTGAACAGGAGACTGGACATGAAACGGGACAGGAGACTGGACGGGACTGGACATGGGAACAGGGACGAGGACATTAACAGGGACCGACACGAACACTGTGACTGGAACAGGAACAGAGACAGAGACAGAAACGGGAACGGGAACATAAACAGAGACAGGGACCAAAACAGGGAGAGACACAGGGACCAAAAACATGGGTGGGTGCCCAGGACTGGCAAAAGTCTGTGTGGAAGTCCAAGGTGCCAGCCTGGGCACAGGTCTGGGGTGAAAGTCCGGGGGCCTCGGTGCCTGCCTGGGTACGTGGGACCTGGCACGAAACAAAGTTCTGGGAGCAGGAACCGGTGGGGTGACGACTCGGGCAGCGGGAGCTGGAGCTGGCGCTGGCGGCGCGACGACTCGGGCAGCGGGAGCTGGAGCTGGCGCTGGCGGCGCGACGACTCGGGCAGCGGGAGCTGGAGCTGGCGCTGGCGGCGCGGCGACTCTGGCAGCGGGAGCTGGCGCTGGCGGCGCGGCGACTCTGGCAGCGGGAGCTGGCGCTGGCGGCGCGGCGACTCTGGCAGCGGGAGCTGGCGCTGGCGGCGCGGCGACTCTGGCAGCGGGAGCTGGCGCTGGCGGCGCGGCGACTCTGGCAGCGGGAGCTGGCGCTGGCGGCGCGGCGACTCTGGCAGCGGGAGCTGGCGCTGGCGGCGCGGCGACTCTGGCAGCGGGAGCTGGCGCTGGCGGCGCGGCGACTCTGGCAGCGGGAGCTGGCGCTGGCGGCGCGGCGACTCTGGCAGCGGGAGCTGGCGGCGCGGCGACTCTGGCAGCAGGAGCTGGCACGGAGACTTGGGCAGCTGGCTCTGGCACGGAGACTTGGGCAGCTGGCTCTGGCACGGAGACTTGGGCAGCTGGCTCTGGCACGGAGACTTGGGCAGCTTCAGCAGACACGGAGGCTGGAGCATTTTCAGCAGACACGGAGGCTGGAGCAGCACGCACAGCAGCATATGCAGAGTCTAGAGCGGCAGGAGTTCGGGGGCGTGGCTCAGCAGCCGAAGATGCCTCGTAGGTGGGCGTGTCCGCCGAGTGAGTTTCGGAGCTGGGCGTGTGGAGATCAGGTAATGCAGCTGTGAGGCCTGAAGCCGCGGGCGAAACAAAAACCCGGACTGGATCCGCAGCCTCGCCGGCAGAGTCCACAGCAAGCAGCGCGGGGCCGCCGGTAGAGACCGGCACGGGAAAAGTCTCCATAACAGTCCTGGAGCACGGCTGGGTTGCCGCGGAGATAGTCCCAGAGAGAGGCTGGACTGCAGCGGCGAAATCCAGCCCCGCAGCCGCCATGAAAGCCAGCTCCTCAGCCTGAGGGGCTGGCGCTGCAGCTGTGGGGCTCAAGGCTGCGGTTGCCGCAAAAACCCGGACCGGATTTTTACTCCCTCCGGCTGAGTCCAGCGCGTGGAAAGTCTCTGCTCGCGGCTGGCTCACCGGGTTGGAGGTCCTGTAGCGCGATTCGGCAGCAACCGCGGGGAACACGGAGCGCGGTTCGACTGCCATCGCGGAAGTCCCGGAGCGCGGTTTCACAGCTTGCGCCTTTGCCGCGGGAGAGGAGAGTGTCTTGGCCGCGGGAGGAGCTAGCTTTGGAGGCGCCGGGGAAGCTAACGCCTTAGCCACCGGGGAAGCTAGCTCTGGAACCGCCGGTGAGGAGCGCACCTTGGCTGCAGGGGAACGGACGTGAGTCGGGACGGCCTCTGGAGCTGTGCGGCCGAGAGCCGGGTAGAGCACCGCCCCTGGGGGAAACGGTTTTGGAGTACGGGCTGGTGCGGCGTAGAGCTCCTCTTCGTCCTCGGAGCTGCTGGGAGCGCACCCGAGAAAGTCCCACGGGTCCCGCTCCTTGAGCCTCGGGTACACGGAGGTACCGAGGCTCAAAGCACCAACCCTCATCGCCCCCCCAAGAAAATCCTCCCCGGAAAAGGGGTCTTCTTCCGGCTGGCGGGACCCCTTAGAGCGCCTACCCCGAGGCCTGCGGCGTCCTTGAGGCCTCGAGGTGTCCTGCGCCGGGGTCCCGCAAGGAGCACGGCGAATCGCCATCCTGGTGCCCATCCAGGCAGAACCTGCTGTGTCCATGTTCGGTCGGTCTTTCTGTCACGTATTGACCCAGGCAGGGAGACGAGGAGGCGGACACAGGTGCAGGTAAGGGAAAAATGAATGATTTAATAAATAAATAACAAATAAACAATGAAACAAGTAAACACGTAACAAAGATAAACGAATAATAATAAATCAAAACAAACGAGTGAAACTAGAGTACATAAACGAACAAGAGATAATAATAATAATAAATAAACAAGGAAATAAACAAGAAGCTAAACTAGACAAGGTGAAACTAAACTAAGCAGGGCAAGGGAAACAAACTAGGAAATAACACGGAATAAGGGCTTTAGAAACACGGAATAAGGGCTTTAGAAACACAGAAACGCAGAGAGACAGACAACAGTGGAAGGTGCAAAGACCGACCGAGGACAAGGTGGCAGAGGAGAGCTATTTATAGTACATAAAACACACTAGAATTGGAAACACCTGGGGAAGGGGTGGAGCTACAAATTAGAAACACATGGTGGAAATCTACTGACAGGAGACACAGAGAGCACAGGTCACGTGGGACACACACAGAGACATGAAACAGGGCTAAGACCTGACATATAATCCTCAATTCAGTTAAATAAACTTAAACTTAAGATGAGTAAGGACATGTAAAATTATTCAGATATAATCAAATATAAAAGATATATTTATCCATTCTATTGTTAAAGATGTAAATAGCTGGTGTACATAGATACTGCTGAACATGTTCCAGTCTGGTTATATTCTCTGCTTAGTCAGTAACTAGCAGGAGGCGCCCCATCACAGAATTGAAACAACCTCTCGTGAGATGCTGGAATAAAGAATGCATGACAAACTGAATAGAGAAAGCTTTTTTTTACTTTATTGTAAACATCTCAGCTTGGTTGTAAGGATTTCTGATTTAGAACTCAATTAAAAATGAGTATATTTAAGAGCTGGGTCGGATCCAGACCAGATCATTCTCACCACAAATGAACCACTACAGAAAACAATTCTGCGCATTGGGAGGGGTGGGCAGATTATGGCGGATTATGGGGTTAAATTTGGTGGCAGAATTAATTTGCTTAAAAAAAAATTATAACACGTCACTTATTACAAATTAATCGCATGCGTTAACGCTTTAACCCTTGTGTGGTGTTCATATTTTTGTTACTCGTTTACTTTGTTACTTGTATTTAATTCAGCAAAATTAAGCAATTTTACATTAAAATGCTTTACACATGCTTGCTTCACCTAATTTGCAAGCAATATAAACAGCTTACATGGTTAATATTTGCCCTTTACCTTTCTTATGTTACATTTCTTTCAAAAAGTGCTACTCTTTTTTTTATTAGTTTTTTTAATAAAATGTAAAAGAAAATGAATTGAACTCAAGATATGAGTAGAAAATGTGTTTAGTTTCAAATTTACAAATGAAGCAATGTTTATTAGCCCTTGGCCAAACATACTGTATGTAATATAAATGTGTGTGTGTGGGGGGGGAGGGGGGGGGTGTACAGTGTGTGTTTATCGAAAATGTGTTTTGATATATGTTCTTCACAAAAAATGAGCCAATGCCAATGAGTTTGAGTTAGAAAAAATAATTTTTTTGTATCATTTGATGAAAAATTAAAACGGGTCCCACAGACCCGAACACCACACAAGGGTTAACTTTGACAGCTCTAATATACTGTAGACACCATGCACAGTACATCATACAGCAGCTTGAGGGCAGCTTATCTGAGGAGCTCATCTCATATTATCTGTTATGGTTTCTTCTTCTATTTTCGATCCCATTATTGGATTACTATCTAGCATCATTAAGTGGAGCTCATCACAACATGCTAATTGGTCCAGCTAAATAAGGACAAACAGAAGACTGGCGTCAATCACAGACCGAATCAACCAGACCAAACAACACAAAACCATCTGAGCTTCTCTCCAGGCTTTACTCTGCTTTACTGTGAGGGTCTGATTGGGTTTATGGATTTTACGTAGAGTAGAAACGACATCTTTACTGTTCTGAGAGCTGTTCTGTTTTCTTTTGTTTGTACTCAATGGAGAATTTAATGACGTGAAATGCTCAGGTGGTGCCTTTTGTATGGAGTCTTGCTGAGACTCCAAGATGTGCATTAAGTGTTTTTTTCAGATCCGCCGTCCTTCAAGTGTTGCCCTTTTCGTTGACTGATGTTCCTCCTCCACTGTTTCCAGCCCAACAGTTGCTGGCATTTGTCTCCTTTCTACTGGTGTCTCTGGAAATGTTTATGTTGTCTTCATGTTTAAATCCCATTTCTTTCACAGAGGTCAGGTATGTGTTGATGTGTGTTTATGAGGTGACAGTAATGGGGGAGAGATAGAGGCGTTAAGAGGTGTTTGTCCTGCATGGAAATCAGAATACTGTCATAAATGCCAGAGGAGTGTCGAGCTGTAACCTATAAGGAAACCCTTATTGGAAAGTCTGTTCACTCTGAGGCAGCTATTTTCAGTCACACAAGACCAGGAGGCGTCTATCTGTCTGAAAATACTCAAAACCAAAGGTCAAATTAACATTTCAAAAACATATTTTATATCACTGATACAATCTGATATAAAACTCATGAATAGTTTATAGCATTAGCTCAATAATGCCCAAAACGTCTGCAGATCTCAACCTTAAGGGAGAGTTTCCACTATACTGTAAAAAATATGTATTTTTTTACTTGCTACAGTTTTACTAGAAAATGTGATTAGGAAATTAAAATATTAAGAAAACTGTTGTATTTCTGTAATCTTACACCCGGTGCAAGGCATGTTGCAACGCTCATTGCTATCTTACACCTGACCATCCGAAAAAAATGTCATGCCTTTCCTGCAACTGCACCATTTAATTAGCAACGTTGCTTTTGAATATATCTATGCTGATGGGCGTGATGGTCTGAACATGAGGTGTGTTCATGTTAAATTCTGGCGTATTGCTGTATATCATGGCAAGAGTTAAGATGTTCATTGCTATCTTGGCAGTGAATTATGAGCCCAACACATGCACAACTCCACTTGTTGCACACATATGGACACGCAGCAGTGCACAAACCTATAGCGCTTTCAATATATAAAATAAAATAAAATAAAATTCCATTATTCTACAGCAACACAATATTTAGGCCATTGTCACGTTCCTTTTGAGACTGACCTGAGTGTTCACGCTGTGGTCAGGTCCCTTTGCTAAGAAGTGTTGGACATGTCCAGGTAGCTGCGCCACTGAAATAGCAATACGCCAAAGTTAGAGCACACCTTGCTCTTAAAGGCAATGATGAGCAAGTGACACGGTGATTTGTTTAAATCACACCCAGCTCAAAACACACCCATGATTCATTAAGAGAATAAGTACATGCCTTTTGCATGCTTTGAGCTGTGCAATGTGTACTTTTCCCGTCGTTACGATAGCAAAGACATACTGACATGTCCTAAATCAAGTTGCACCATGCCGAACCAGTACCGCTGTACTGAACAGCTTCAAGCAGTCTGACTGTTTTATATGACTCAAAGAGCCAATCACAAATAAGCAAGGAAATATCTTCACACTCTACAGTAAAATGCGTTTTTGTGATTGGTTCAGAGATCTTTGATAAAAATAGCCATTGCTTGCATTGCACTTCATGACAAAAAAAAATATTTGGGGAAATTCTATTATTATTTTAAAGTTTATTGTTCTTTAGAAGGTTATAACCGCATTTTATATGCTATTTTATTATATATATATTACAAATATACGTCAAATGTATAGTAACTAGTATTATTAATATGTTAGTGGCATAAAATGGGCTTAAAATGACAATAATATCTCCAAAATGATAATTCTACCTAGGAGATGGATAAGTCAACTGTCAATGGAAATAAATACAAAAAGTCAATTTGGAGATGGTTACAAAACTTATGAGACATTTAAAAAACATGTTTAAAAGCAAGTCTAAACAAGGTTTTTAAGGCTCAGTAATATTATGATACATAAGGTAAATAGGATGGGCATACTGTGTCTCATCCTCTCTCAGATACAGTATCTGTCTGTGGCTTTCTGACACTCTGGCATTTGTGAGAAGTCTTAAGCACACTATGTCTAAACACCCCATCTCCATATATATGTATATAAAGATATATGTCCTATTCTCATAATAAAGCATTATCGTCTTGTTCTATTCCTGTCCTTTGTCCTTCGTTTTGTTTGTGTGTTTTGTCCCTGTTTATGTCAGTCCAGTATATTGTAAAATAATTCCGTTTGAAAGTCTGAAATGACAGTTTTTTATGCTGCAAATTGAGACTGACCTGATAATCACCAATAGGTCCAAAGACTCCAATGTATCTTTTGAGCAGCATCACATTTTTTGTATTTTTGTAGCTGCCCAATACCTGCAGACTGTCAAACAACTATTTACATGATCTGCATGAGGCTGTTTATCTTTCTTAAGGCTTGTAGATGCTATTAAGGTATGTTCTCAAATCAGAAAAAGTTGTGTCAGTATGGAATGTAAAATATAACTTATAAAACTTATAACTTATAAAAGTGTGGTGTTTCTTACATTTACTTTGACTTTTATTTGATTGCAGAAAGTTTGAACCCAAGATATTCCGGGCTCTATCTCACTGCCTGTGCAAGGCTCATTGCTATCTTATACCCAAGAACAGTTATTTTCATGCCTTATGTCTATGGAGTCAAAAAAGGGTCATAAAGATTTTGAGTTTGTAAAACAGAAGTCACAAATGTACTGAAACTTGTAACTGCGTTTAAACAACTGCATGCACGAAAATCCAAATCCACAAATTAACTGGAATGTGCAAACTTGAAACAGAAAGTAATATTAATAATAATTCAAATGTACAAATGCGAAAAAATATTTTAATTATATATAAATATATATTTTTTAATTTGTAAATCCAATCTCTTGAATGTGTGAATCAGTACTGCTCAAATGGCTTAAGCTGGGTCAGACCAAAAATCACATTGAATTTGTGAGGTTGTAAATGTGACAGTGGGTGTTTTTCACTGTGGAGCTAAAAATCCTCTCATTCACCTTCTCTGCTGCGTGTGCGAAGCTCTAGCTGCAGTTGCGAATTTTGACCCTGTTTTGACGCCTGATTGATGAACCAATAGGAAAGCTTTATCTGGACCAATCAGATTACGGGGTTTGTTTAACCAATCAGAACAATGGGTGGGTCTCTGCAGCTCAGAGTACTGGGCATGTCGAAAGGTGGTTGTCTATTGGTCTATTGGAGCTGACGTTCCGCGTGGCCGCCATTTTGGAGTCGGCCACCATGCGCCCCCCAGTGGATCAATTTACACTGAGGAAGGAGTTTAATAAACCGATAATATTCACAACTCTACCAATTTACACACGGTTTGGTTTGTTACAAACAGCAGAGATGTAGTAATGATACAGGACGCTGTCACACATTACAAATATGTGCTTTCATGCTGAAATACTTTACATTATGCTCTTTATCAAAGACAGACATATGGTATAGCATATTAATTAGTACATAAATTAATTAATTTATATATATGTGTGTGTGTGTGTGTGTGTGTGTGTGTGTGTGTGTGTGTGTGTGTGTGTGTGTGCATCTATGTACATAAATATAAAATTAATTCATATAATTAGAACATAATATAAAGTATTTCAGCATGAAAACACGTATTTGTAATGTGTAAATCAGGTAAAAAATTGGTAGAGTTATGAATATTATTGTTTTATTAAACTCCTTCCTCTGTGTAAATTAATCCACCGGGGGCGCATGGTGGCTGACTCCAAAATGGCGGCCACACTTTCGACACGCCCACACCTTTCGACACGCCCAGTACTCTGAGCTGCAGAGACCCACCCATTGTTCTGATTGGTTAAACAAACCCCGTAATCTGATTGGTCCGGATAAAGCTTTCCTATTGGTCCATCAATCAGGCGTCAAAACAGGGTCAAAATTCGCAACTGCAGCTAGAGCTTCGCACACGCAGCAGAGAAGGTGAATGAGAGGATTTTTAGCTCCACAGTGAAAAACACCCACTGTCACATTTACAACCTCACAAATTCAATGTGATTTTTGGTCTGACCCAGCTTAAGCCATTTGAGCAGTACTGATTCACACATTCAAGAGATTGGATTTACAAATTAAAAAATATATATTTATATATAATTAAAATATTTTTTCACATTCGTACATTTGAATTATTATTAATATTACTTTCTGTTTCAAGTTTGCACATTCCAGTTAATTTGTG
Organism: Astyanax mexicanus; assembly: GCF_023375975.1. Classification (NCBI taxonomy): domain Eukaryota; kingdom Metazoa; phylum Chordata; class Actinopteri; order Characiformes; family Acestrorhamphidae; genus Astyanax; species Astyanax mexicanus. Next base: position 39,770,587 of record NC_064422.1, on the reverse strand, counting down.
GATTTGGATTTTTGTGCATGCAGTTGTTTAAACGCAGTTACAAGTTTCAGTACATTTGTGACTTCTGTTTTACAAACTCAAAATCTTTATGACCCTTTTTTGACTCCATATATGTCTGCGTCATTTAAATCGTCACAAGCAACAGTGCTTGTGAATATATCTACGCTAATGGTCTTGTGTATTGCTATCTTCGCAATGAAAAACACAGGTAAACCACTGAATGAATACAATCTAGATAGACGACAACAGTCAGAAGATGTTCATTGCTATCTTGGCAATGCAGGCGCGTCATACGTTCTTAACACATGTACATGCAGCAGTGCAAAAACCCAACTTTTACATCAACAATAAACAGAATATAGGAAAAAAATGCATTGCTGTTCCCGTAAATTACCTGCTTGCACACCTTTTTGCAGCACAGTTTCCTCCACTGAGGACAGAAGTGCTGCGCCATTAAAATACCAATCTGCCAAAGTCAAAGCACACCTGGTTCTTAAAGGGAATGGCAAGTGAAATGCTGATTAGATTATTTAATGTTAAGCCAAAAACACCCCCATGATTAATTAAGAGGGTTAGTACTTACCTTTCGAGAATTTCAAGCCACGCAAGATTTTACTTTTCCTGTCGTTACGATAGCAAAGACACACTGACACGCCCTAAATCAAGCTGTGCACGGTTGACAACTCGCCTATAGATTGCTAAAACAGGGCCCTTCATATTTTATCTGGTCTGCTTAATTTATTTTTTAATGAATCTCCATTCCTGAATTTCTGAAATAGGTCTGAAATACATTCCAAAAAAAAAAATATATATATTTTTTTTAAATATTCATAAATGCTAATTTTAAACTTTACTGTGCAAAACAGAAGACCTATGTTCACCATGTCCGGAAGTGCTGTTGACTTCTTTAAGCTTAAATGAATTTAGGATGAATCATTATATTGTGTATGTAACCTTTTACTGGAGTGTCTAGCAGATCTGAAGTGCAAGAATTAATGTATGACCAAACAATACATGATATATCTTGGGTTTATACCATCTGAAATAACATTTAAATTAAAGTAAATGTAAGAAACACTGTGTTTTGTATTATCTTTGATTGTTTTCCATATTTTCCCAATGTGTTTCTGATTTGGAGTTGTAGCAAAGATTGCATGGTTGTTTATAAACCGCAGAATGTGTATGTAGGGTAAGTCAAATGTTAAGAACCACTTAAATATCAAATATATGCTTTCTTACTGTTTCTCAGACACATATTAGGCCTAATTTCTTTTTTATTGTTGTGCTGTTTGAGACTCACAGTCAAAACAGGCTTAATCTGGGTGTGAGAAATTGGTCTTTTTTTGTATTATGATGAATTAGATCACAGGGTTTACCTATGGCTGTGTTCAGACTGTGAGCAAATATATATCACAGATGTATCTGTAGGGCATCAGTAACTAACCTGTGGTGCTCTTCTTCTTGAACTTTGCACTTTTCCCTCACTCTGGATTTGATGAGGTTGCTGTTTGCTACGTTGTGAGTGATCGACACAAAATGGATGTTAAAATCTAATAAAGACTAATAAATTATTTATATTAAAATTCCAATTTATATTGAATTTCAAACCTCCTCTAAATGATGTTCAGATCCGATTAGTAAAAATCATATTTCATGTGGTTTCTGTCTGTCTAGACTTATCAATCTGGATACTACACAGTTAGACCAAAAATCATATTTCATATGGTTTCTGATAGAGATGTACCGATGTGTGAATTATGGACAGATGCTGACAGATGACAGATGCTTGTCTAGACTATCAAAAATCTACCTGAATACAATCTGAATATGCCAGAAGTTTGATTTTATGCAGTTTCTGGTGTTCAGTGTCTTTACTATTAAAATATATCTTGATACAGTCTAGATATGCCAAAAAACAGATTTTATTTGTTTTTTGGCTGTCTGGCTCTCAAATAACAACTTGGATACAAACTAGATAAGCTACAAATCTGATTTTATGTGGTTTCTGGCTGTCTAGACTATTAAAAATAATCTTGGATTCAGTCTAGATATGTTAAAAATCTGACTCTATGTGGTTTCTGGCTGTCTAGACTATCCAAAAATCAATCTGTATACAATCTAGATATGCTAAATCATCGTTTTGTGTGGTTTCTGGCTGTCTAGACTAACACAAATCAAAATGAACACAATCTAGATAAAGTGCTATAATTCAGATTTGGGCTGGCAGTCTGAACACAGCAGGTTTAACACATTTAAAGGTTAACAATAATATTAATGTCAGTCTAAGCATGCTGCTGATATTTGAGTGGTTTTTGACTTATGGTTTCCTTAAATACAGTAGTAATTTCGAATTATATTGTTACACGTAATAAAAATGCAAGAGCACACAATATTTCCAAATACAGTGCAAATTTCTGTCTGCTTGTGTATGACTGATTTTGTTTTTTTTTGTGGTTCTACACGTTTGATCGCTCTCTCACTCTCTTTTTTTCACCTCCCACCTTTTCTCTTTCAGGATCATTGAAGCCGTGTGCATCGGCTGGTTCACCGCTGAGTGCATAGTGCGCTTCATTGTCTCGCGGGACAAGTGTGAGTTTGTGCGGCGGCCGCTGAACATCATCGACCTGCTGGCCATCACGCCGTACTACGTGTCGGTGACCATGACGGCTCTGACCGGGGAGAACCCGCAGCTGCAGCGGGCGGGCGTGACCCTGCGAGTGCTGCGGATGATGCGCATCTTCTGGCTCATCAAACTGGCGCGGCACTTTCTGGGCCTGCAGACGCTGGGGCTGACGCTGCGCCGGTGCTACCGCGAGATGGTCATGCTGCTGGTGTTCGTGTGCGTGGCCATGGCCATCTTCAGCGCCCTGGCCCAGCTCCTGGAGCACGGACTGGACCTGGAGACCAGCAACGAGGACTACGCCAGCATCCCCGCGGCTTGTTGGTGGGTTATTATCTCCATGACCACTGTGGGCTATGGAGACATGTATCCCATCACCATGCCGGGGCGCGTGCTGGGTGGCGTGTGTGTCGTGAGTGGCATTGTGCTCCTGGCTCTCCCCATTACCTTTATCTACCACAGCTTTGTGCAGTGCTACCACGAGCTCAAATTCCGCTCAGCACGCTGCGTGCGAAGTCTCTCCGCTGAGTTTCTCAACTAACTAAATAACCGAGAACACTCTGGGGTCGGTCCTCGGTCAAGCTACGTTGTCCATCACTTGGTCTGGTGGTTTTGTACTCTCCTCTTCTGTGCCTTTCTTTCATTGAAGACCTTAAAGTATAAGCTAATAATCTGGCTTAATAATAAGTTTAGCAGGCACTCTACAGAGAAAAAATTGGAACGCTACATCAGCTGCGCCCAATGACTCTGTAGATGACTGCAGATGAATCTGTACATCTGAAAAGTAACTGGGACGCATGCACTTTCTCACACCACTGGATAAAAACCCAACAGATTCAAGCTGGAAGCTCCAACAGCACACAACCCAAAGGAACTACACAATGTATACAAGCCAACGTTCACGCCAACGTTTGCATTGTAACCCCACATGGATTGAAACAAACAAACTTGATCCAAAGAGACAAAAGCATCTCCCGTGTTTGTTCACAGTTGGAAAAGGACAACCCAGGCAACAGCGGGCACCAGATGGCGCGGCTGTCTGTAAGGAGTGCCTGGCAAGGCTTCCAGGTCTTGACAGTTCTCCAGACCGTGGCCGGCCTTTTCTCAAGCGCCCTGCTCTGGCTTCACATGCAGAAGCGCTCTGTTCCCATGGAGAGATTTTCTCCAGCTCGTTAGATCATTAATTCAGTTCAATTTGGCTTTGAAATCGGTCCAGATACGGAGGGCAGAAAGCAGGGGAGGCTGGAGGAGGCCTACAGGAAATGGCTGAGATTCGGAAACTAAAATATTTGAAGAAACAGATGGAAATGTTGTGGAAAGAGTTTTGTTTTTCCGTCCCAAATTCGGCAAGACACACACAGAGACCTGGTGGAGACAGTTGGGAAATATGCAGAACTGTGCACAGGTTTTAGGCACCTGTGAAAATTAGAATTAAAATAAGAAAATCTCCTTATTTAGGCAGTAATAATAAAAATATTTATAGTAATAATAACTTCATGCATAAAAATGCGGCTGAAAGTGCTTAAAACAACAGGTAATAAAAACAATAATCACCAATAAAAGAACACAAATGTATACAAAAAAAGGCAGATGTAAGAAAGAAATTATTATAACAGAACTAAAAATAATGGTTGGGTTTATTGTCTAAATAAAGTACTAGTATTAGTCTACATTAAAATACCACACGTGCAACAATTTTTACAGATTTTCCAGCACTGTCTTTATTAAAACACAAATCTTTAGCTTCGCTTCCAGCCTATTATTCTTTGTTTAGGGCTATTGGTAGGGCAGATTTTTTTTTGTTAGTGGGGGTTGGGTGTTTATGTGTTATATGGGATTTAATTATGTTGGTTCCACTGCTGGAGTGTTATTCACACTCTAGGTGTTAGGTTAGAGGGTGGATAAGGGTCTCCATTGAAGAGCTGACCATTGCTCACACAGATGAGAGTTACATAGAGTTAATATGACTCTATCCTCTGTTGAATTAACTCTTAATATAAAATATTAACTCTTAACTATTAATTTTGTGTCGATTTTTGACCCTGTAGTAAGTGGGACCATATGCTATCTAGGACAGTGTTAAATTCAACACTGTAAAAGTAATTTAGAGTAATTAACTTTGTGCATTTTACTCTGTAGCTCACAAGATCTCAACTTTTTTTCTTTAAAATGAGAAATAGTTATTATTTTTTACTAGGCCTGACATAAAAACGGATTTTACTTTGAAGATATATTGTCCCAAAAATGGTATTATCATACTTTTAAGACTACTACAATACTATAATAGCATACTCATGCAATTACATTCTTTTAAAGTGAAGTAAACATCTAAATATTGAAATCTAAATATAAGAAATATTAAAATATTTAACATACACATAAATATTAGCTTATTAAATATAAACATTTTTTTCCATTTTATTTAATACTATTTTTTCTTGTTGTAAGTCATTTAATCTGAAAGTGTCTTATTGTGTTGGCAGATATTTTTCTTGTTTGTAGCATAATTCTTTTTGAGAAAAACTTAATTTTTCTAAATTAAGTAAAACATTATCTGCCAAGACAATACAAAATTTTTAGTGGAAATTAAAAATTACTTACAACAAGTACAAGGATGTTATTAGTTCAATTTTAATAATCTCAAGATAAGGCATATCAGATATATAGATTGATACTGTATTTTATGGACTATAAGGCACACTGTATTATAAGGTGCACTATTAATGAACATCTATTTTCTGACATAAGAAATAAGGCTGTTGCCATGTTGTTAATCTACACAGATTTTTCACATTAAAATGGTTTATTTGGGTGAGTAAAGCGCTTTTGTTTATTTACAGTAAGCTTAGACCAGCAATATTTTTAACAGCGAGGTTAGCAGCAGTGCTAACCACAGTGATTAGCGCTAGTAAATGCTTCCCGATAGTGCTACACTGAAGAAACCCTTAGAGTTCTGGTAACCCAGGGCAATATTAGCTAGCGGTTTGTCCCTCGTAGCTTGTTTTAACACAGTAAACACACAGACTACAGTTCTAATATACTCGCCTCTGAACAGTGAAAGAGCTAGCGCTGCGGTTAGCGGCTAATGCTAATGCTGCTGCACCCAGCCTTAGTGCTGGAGAATCTTTACTTTAAAAAATCACCCTTATAACTCTGTACTTCAGCTTCAGAGTGGCTTTACTGCTCTTTAATACCTGACTGGTAGAATTCATACATAAGGTGCACCAAATAATTAATTAAAAAAAAAACATATTTTAAGTGTTCCTTATAGTTAAAAATAAATAGAAATGTGGTACATTTAAGAGAATTTCTCTTGCTAAGATATATACATTTTCTGTAGTATAAATAAAACCTAAATAAAATGACAATGTTGTTTTTTAACAAAGGTTACATTTAAATTAAATTTAAAATACTGTTGTCAGCAAAAATTATTAAGGTAATTATTAAGAAAGCAATTATTTTAACCTGCCTACTTTTTACTATATTTAAGTTTATCTTAATCAGCATCAGCATTAATGTGATCTATTTTTAATGTGCTCTAGTTTGTAGAGTTTTTTTTTTTTACCAGCAAAAAACTGTCTTATTGCTGAGATCTGTGGTCCTAAATAATGTGCTGAGGTGCGTAAAACATCTGCACAGTTCTGTAGGATGTATTTATTTATCTGCGTGTGTACTGCGTGTGTGTGTAAGCAAAGCGCAGCTGTGTAATTTTAAAGTAAATCTGGAATAGTTTGAGAGATTAGTCCCATTCTGAAGGTTTACTTTACTATCCGACTAACTAACTCCCAGAAACAAAACATCAACTGTTCAGCTGAACACAGGGACGGAGCCGCCACCTGCCCGTATCTCTGTGAATATGAGAGCGCAAACCAAGAGGTGTTAACTAAATTGATTAGCAAACACCTCACCCACACACTCGACAGTAGGAGGGCTGTCACTCTCCTCCCCCCCCCTCACTGTAACACAGCGAGCACAAAGCCCTGTGGATGGATGAGGATGCACTGAGGATGAGTTCTGTAGTTTAGGTAATGTGAATGAGGTATAATAACAACATTTGGCAACCCAGACCAAGCACAGCTTATGATTATTAGAATCAGAGCACGTCTTTTACTGCAGCACAAGTAGAAACTTTACATTTACAGCATCTCATGCTAGGGTTATCTATTCTAGGGTTTCAGTCATGTGATTTTTGTTGTGTCCGCCATATTTGGGACCTAATGTTATAGTTCTTGGTATCACCACTGATTTACAGAATCAATCAGATTCCAATTCAATTCATTTAGGAATATTTTAGTTACAGTTACAGGTTTTGTTAAGATATGAAAGAGATTTTTTAGAGAACTAATGAATGCTCAGCCTACAATTATTAAACATATTTTTTAACATTTATTTTTTTTTACATAAAAAAATTATACCCAAGACAGTTATATTAGTGTTGCTTTATTATTAATTATTACACAACAGGAGTGTACATGTGTAATGTAAACATACTCTTGGCTGCGATTCTCTTGGCTGTGCCTCACTTCCACACAACTAAAGTGTCAGAAAAAGGATGTGAATTTTTATTAAAAAAAAAAAAAAAAAAAAAACAGAAAACTGGAAAAATGCAAACTTGCTCACTAAACGTAAGTAAAATATAAATTTACAAAAAAAAAAAATATATATCTTGTTTAACTACTAAGTAATGTGAATGAGGTATAATAACACCATTTGGCAACCCAGACCAAGCACAGCTTATTAGAGTCATGCAAAGGTCATCTATTCTAATGTTTCAGTCATGTGATTTTTGTTGTGTCCGCCATATTTGGGACCTAATGTTATAGCTCTTGGTATCACCACTGATTTACAGAATCAATCAGATTCCAATTCAATTCATTTAGGAATATTTTAGTTACAGTTACAGGTTTTGTTAAGATATGAAAGAGATTTTTATATAACTAATGAATGCTCAGTCTACCATTATTAAACATATTTTTTTACATAAAAAAATTAAACCCAAGACAGTTATATTAATGTTGCTTTATTATTAATTATTACACAACAAGAGTGTTCATGTGTAATGTAAACATACACTTGGCTGCGATTCTCTTGGCTGTGCCTCACTTCCACACAACTACACAGTCAGAAAAGACCTAGAAAATGGCATTAAATTTATAATAATTAAAAAAAAAAAACAGGAAAAATGCAAACTAGCTCACTAAACAGGAGTAAAATATATATTTACGAAAAATTAAACACATCTTGTTTAACTACTAGGTAATGTAAATGAGGTATAATAACAACATTTGGCAACCCTGACCAAGCACAGCTTATGATTACTAGAGTCATTCAAAGGTGATCTATTCTAGGGTTTCAGTCGTGATTTTTATTGTGTCTGCCGCCATATTTGGGACCTAATGTTATAGTTCTTTGTATCACCACTGATTTACAGAATCAATTTGATTTTAATTCAACGCAATTTACGAATCAATTCATGTAGGAATATTTCAGTTTCAGAGAACTAATAAATGCTCAACCTACCATTATTAAATGCATTATTTACATAAAAAATGTGTACAAGAGTGTACATGTGTAATGTAAACATACATTTGGCTGTGATTATCTTGGTTGTGCCACACTTCTGCACAAATACACTGTCAGAAAAGACCTAGAAAAAGGCTTTGAATTTATAATAAAAAAAAAACAGAAAACAGAAAAAATGCAAACTTGCTCACTAAACGGGAGTAAAATATATATTTATGAAAAATGAGACACATCTTGTTTAACTACTTTAACAGGCTCTAGCAACATTAAGTGAGAGAAAAGAAAGGCCACCTACTGTTGTATGAAAGCTATATCTTGTGCACTAATCATTGCGTCCATTTATCGGTTAAGTCCCGCTCTTTAACAGTAGGGCAGCCACCCTCTTACTGGTGGTGCTGGTGGAGATCTGCGCAGGCGCAGTAGCCATTACCCGAAAATATGCAGAAAAATCACGTGTGCATTTTTGAGCCAAACTTTACAAACTGTTCATGAGGTTTTCTTATCATATTTATCAATGTTGTAAAATATGTTGTTCAAATTGTAATTATATCTTCGGTTTAGAGTATTTTGGTCATTTCCCATTTAAACAGATAGAAGGCTGGTCTTGCATGAGGGAATACAAGAACCAGTAGGAAATCTGACCTTTAGAAGCATTCCAGTTAAAATCTTCCTTTTTGAACTAGGACTTAGCCAATGGCTATAATTAAGCATCTTACTTTAGAAGAAAGACACCGGTACTTCGGCAAAGTCGAAAAATAGGTGTTTGTAGATATCTTGAATGATTATTCTAAACAGTCACAAAAAAAACATCAGATTTATGTAGCACTTAACTACACCTTAGCCAATTTAGCTTAGTTTAGCATAGCTTAGCCTAGCAGGAATGTTCTGTGGCGTTCTACTACTACTCAATATGTGCTACATAGCAACTCTCTGCATTCACACACACACACACATAGGTTTTAATGTTTTCAAATAGCAAAATAGCTTTTTTATTAAAATAGCTAATTATATGACTATTTACTTGCCATAGTTAGTTACAGTGTTCACCAGTGAGCATGTATTTATGGGTTTAGCAGAGTGCATTTGGGATTAAAAACTAAAAAAATCTTGGTGAAAGCTGAAATTTGATATGGATTTAAGAATTATACTGGTGAAACTGGCACTAATTTGTTGGCTGGGTAGCTAAGCTATGCTAAGCTAACCATCTAGTAGGAATTCCAGACAAACAAGCAGAGCACCCTGCAAAAAAACACAGATTAAACAGGATTAAAAGTTGCATTTGAAAGCTGAAAGTTGAAATGAATAAGTTTCTACTGGATAAAGCAGCACAAATATATTAGTTAGGTAGCTAAGCTACACTAAGCTAATCTTCTAGAAGAGATTCTAGACAACCAAGCTTGGAGCAAGGTTTTCATTCAGAACTATTATAATATGATGACAACGGTTATTAAAATGACATGAAACCCTAGAATAGATTGCTATAATAGAGTTTACCTAACAATTATACTATTAAATGCATTATGAGAAGAAACAAAAAATGGTTGCATATATTTACTAATGCTGTAATGTTACATGCAGTACATTTAATATTGTATTTAAGGCAGCAGTCCCTAAGTGTTTGAAAGCAGTAGTATTTATGAGATAAGAAGGGACAAAATATTGATAATGGTGTCAAAAATCTGGCACAACTATTCCTGCAATAATATATTATTTCTTACAACTGAAATAAAGTGGTCTGATAGGTTTGCTGCATGAAATTACTCTCTACACAGTATATTGGCAGTATTTCATAAATTAATAAACACTCAAAAACTCTGAATTTTATGCAGCAATTTATTTAAACTAATATGCATTTTAAAAGAAAATTACTCTACCACATGCTTTGTGCATTTTCACCAGAGGGGTCGCTAAATCCCCAAATGTACTAAAACCTAAGGACTGTCACTTTAACTCTCTTTAACTCTCTTTAACTGTCATACCTGTGCAGGAAACCCTTAAGTATCAGTGTTGTACATTTCATTATTGTACTGCTTGGGGATGCAATGCACAATATGTAAAATGTACAATATAGCACAAACAATAATAATAATGTGAAATTAAAGCAGAATAGGTACTTATAGGGGGCTCTTGCACATGTATGATATTCAGTTAATGCTGAGCATCCCCACTACCTTTAGTAGATTTATTTTTTATATGACATGCTGCTTTGTAACTGTGAAGCTCTGAATATTGCAAAATTGTAATTAAATGCTTTCTGTGGCTGTTTATGGTAGATCCTAACAGGTTAACAAGTTGAAAATATAATATAAACTGCGTAACAAATAAAACATGTGCACACCTGTCATCTACCAATCAAAACATTTGTACAAATATTTTATATCTAGCATCCACTTTTGGCAGGCTTTATTGCAGAAATATTTCAACCTGAACGAAGAAAATAAAGTGATGCTTTCCCAAATCCGCATGACACGTGTCAGTTCTTCCATTTACAGCTCTGACCTTTTAACACTCACACGCTTCCAACTCCCACTCTCAGAGGTAGTGGGATGCTTTATCTACGATTATGATTCAGCAAGTGGCAGCATTGATAGGTAAGACTGAATTAAAAACTGAATTAAATGGATAATAGAGTATAATGTATATTATACACTTTTAACCAGAGGTGGAAAAAGTACTGAAAATTTGTAATTAAGTAAAAGTACCTTTTCTTTGCTAAAATTCTACTCAAGTAAAAGTAAAAGTACCCATCTAAAAATCTACTTGAGTAAAAGTAAAAAGTACTCAATTTAAAATGTATTTTGAGTAAAAGTTACATAGTTACTTTTAATTATTTGATGTAAAAAAGTAAAAACAAATAATACATTTAATTGTTTTCAATGAACTATTATTCCACATAATAATTTGGACCTTCAGGCAGTATTTGTTCAGACCTCCCCATAAAACATTTTCAAGAACAAGTGGTATACGTTTCTATGATAATTTTTTTTCTTCACTATGAAAAAGTTATGGTAATATATGTGACTATAAACTGTAATTTTACAGTTTTACAGGTCATTATTATTTTTTAACTTGTAATTGCTGTGCTTTAACTGCTATTTACATGTTTTTTAAACATTTAAGCAGATTGTTTAATGAAAAAAATACTTTTACCACATGCTTTCTCAGGTTTGATGTGGAAGTTTTGAAAGCTGACAGCTCTGTCCGGTGAGGTACATTTTGTATTGCATGAGGACATTATTGCCTCGTTATTCCACGAGCGGGCATCCGTGCCAATTTTTACTCAGTAACAGGGAGTTTTCCAATGTAGCGAAGTAAATTACTTGTGTCAAAATGTACTTGAGTAAAAGTAAAATTAACTATTTTAAAAACTACTTTAAAAATTACAAATGCCTCATAAAATCTACTCAATTACAGTAACTTGAGTAAATGTAATTAATTTACTTTCCACCTCTGCTTTTAACTATTATAATTTTATTAGAAATCTACCAAGTATATCAATCATATAATTATAATATTCTCGATAACCTTAATAATAAACAGTGATGATAAATTAATACACATCAGTGTCTCATGTTATATCTAAGTACTTTACATGTTATATGTTAATATTATAGATAGTATACTATATAATATCATATACTGCAAACTACAAAATACCCAACAATGAATGTAAGAAGATGAAAGAAATGGCTGTCACCCATGTCCATTTTTTAATTTACAGATACAGATATAGTTAATAGGGCAATATATGATTTACATATCGTCGCTGTCCAATGAAAAACACTTATCTCCAAAACAGCAACTATATACAGAGTTTCTATTGGTCCGTTCATCAAGAAATTTTGCCACAGTGTAAGGGGCAGTTTGACTATTCAAATTATGTAGTAAACTAAAAACCCACAAAAATGGAGATAAGTGTTTTTCATTGGACAGCGACAATATGATTTACAAATAGACCCTACCGAGTATGGGTAACCATGTATAATTAACAAATATATTATTTGGAATATTCCGTTAACACTTACAATCACAAATAACAGAGTTATTTTGAGTAGAAAATGTTTACAAACAGGTATAGGAAATAAAACACATGAGACAGAATGTAGGTTTAAATAGATTTTATTAATAATAATCTGGCAGAAAAAAACTATATACTAACAATAACAATTAAAAAGATTCATAAAAAACATTACAAATACTAATTCTGAAACTGTGTAATGCTATTACGTTTTAAAAGCTAATATTTTTAAAGCTTTAAATACTCTAATAAAGTACATTTTAAGTAAAATAAAGTGTATGTAACAATTTAAATAACTAAATATTATTAGAATCTCTCAGTAGAGTAATAACAATAATATTACTATTAACAATCTGGCAAAAAAAACAACAACTATATACTATCAATGACAAATAAAAGTTTCATAAAAACATTCTTAAATGCTTAATACTGATTATTTAAACATTTACATTTTTGAGAATTCAAAACTAATTCTGAAACTATGTAATGCTATTATGTTTTAAAAGCTAATATTTTTAAATCTTTAAATCTAATAAAGTAAATTTAAAGTAAAATAAAAGTTAAGAAACTGCTAGAAATATAATATAAATATCTAAAATTGTTGTTAACAATTTAAATAACTAAATATTATTTGAATATGTGACTAGAGTAATAACAATAATATTAATATTAATTTATTAATTAATGTATTTATTTATAAAGCACATTTTATACATAGAATGCAAGTTTAAGTTTTTAAGTTTTTACAACATAAAGTAATTAGAAACTGGATTAAGCAATGGAAAAAACATTACTTTTAAATTGGTCTGTAACTGGTTTTAAGTAAGCTAATTAAGCATATAAAAGTTAATTAAATGAATAAATTGTTAATTAGGCAAATAAATAGGTAATTAAACAAATACATTGTTAATTAAGCAAATAAATAGTGAATTAATGTCTAATGGTAAGGAAACTTATTAACTCCATAAACAGGAAAAAGAAAACTTATAAACACTATAAAAATTATAAAGTAAACATATCTACTCTATAAAAATACAGCTAGTTAATTTATGGACTATACAAATATAAATATTAAGACATATACAGAGTAATAAATAAAGGATACAGGGGGATCAGATGCGGCGTCTCTTGCGAGGCGGTGCGCAGTCGTCCTCAGGGAGAGCGATGCAGTGGCCCCTCGGCGGTCGGCGGTCCCTGTCTGGTGGAAGCTCCAGCTGTCTGCAGGCAGATGGGAGGACCCTGGTCTTCAGGTAGTCTCTCCACAGCAGATCCATATAGCACAGGTGGGCAACATGGCTGCTCAGACACCACTCCCAGTACTCGGCTCTGGCCTCCCACACCAGGGGCAAGAAAGTGGGGTAGAACAGACCTGCAGATACACAGCAAAACAGAAAAAAAACTCATCAGTTCTGCTCAAACCATCTAAACTCATTTACTGTTTAATCCGATACAACTGCCATGTACAGCATTTATATACAGATCTGATTTATTTATGTGCTGCACAGAGTTCGGTGCTATTAGTAACATTTAAAGATAGTAAGCTTCAATATTCAAATCTAAACCTTGATGATCTAAACTGATGAGAAACTCACCGACATCTGGGAGGTAAAGTAACTGAGCAAATCCGTCCGGCCTAAGGAGAGGAAAGGATGGACAGAGGAACACCAAGGTCTCCACTGTAGCAACTCCGGGTACTAAAAACAACAATATCAGATATTTTTACACAGAATTCCAGTACATTTATTCCACATACTGAATTTCAGTACTTCTACGTGTACTGAACGGATCCAACTTTTGAGATTAGTGTAGAAATTATGATTTATTGATCCTGTCCTGAAAATGCTGATTTATCACTCAGATAACAGAGGTACGATCTATGTTCTCAAAAGGTACACTCTTCATAATTGTACCCTCAAAGGTACAATATTGGTCTTTACAGGGTCAGATTTGTTCCCTCTGAAGTACAAAGTCATTCCTAACAGCAATAAGTACAAATTTGAATCATTTTCTTAAAAATACAAATGAAAAGTCCCGCCAATAGGCAGACAGAAAATCCAGTGGGTCACGTGTCAGAGCGCGTGGCGCCGCGTTACCGCGTGCGTGGTTTGGTGCAGCTGAAGGAGGAGAAGCCGGGTATCGGGGCTCGAGTCCAGCGCTGATCATGTACTATAAATTCAGCGGCTTCACCCAGAGACTGACCGGGTCCGCGCTGCCCGCCGCTTACAGCCCGCAGGTACCCGCCTTAACTACACTCTTAACACCGCAGCGGTACCACACACACAGCGCTCCTATAGACACTCACACACAGCGCTTATATCACCTTCAGTTACACTGAAACTCTACTGTCATAGCTTAGCTTAGCCTTATGTCACCTTCAGTTACACTGAAACTGCACTAGCCTAGCTTAGCTTAGCCTCATATCACCTGCAGTTACACTGAAACTGTACTAGCCTAGCTTAGCTTAGCCTCATATCACCTGCAGTTACACTGAAACTGTACTAGCCTAGCTTAGCTTAGCCTCATATCACCTGCAGTTACACTGAAACTGTACTAGCCTAGCTTAGCTTAGCCTTATACACCTTCAGTTACACTGAAACTCTACTGTCATAGCTTAGCTTAGCCTTATACACCTTCAGTTACACTGAAACTCTACTGTCATAGCTTAGCTTAGCCTTATACACCTTCAGTTACACTGAAACTGTACTATCTTAGCTTAGCCTCATATCACCTTCAGTTACACTTAAACTGTACTAGCTTAGCTTAGCCTTATACACCTTCAGTTACACTGAAACTGTACTATCTTAGCTTAGCCTCATATCACCTTCAGTTACACTGAAACTGTACTAGCCTAGCTTAGCTTAGCCTTATACCACCCTCAGTTACACTGAAACTCTACTATCATAGCTTAGCTTAATACCTCCTTCAGTTACACTGAAACTGCACTATCTTAGCTTAGCCTCATATCACCTTCCACTACACTAGCTTAGCTTAGGCTCATATCATCTTCAGTTACATTGAAACTGTACTAGCTTAGTTTAGCTTATCTTAGGCTCATACCACCTTTAGCTACACTGAAACTGTACTAGCTTAGCTTAGCCTCATATCACATTTAGTTACACTGAAACTCTACTAGCTTAGATTAGTCTAGCCTTTCCTACTTTACCTTAGCCCCAATAATAATCTGTCTTGTGTAGATGTTTTTAATGAACATTAAGAAAAATGTCAGTGTACTAGGGAATAGGGGTGTAATAATATCGATATTTCGAAATATCACAATACTGCATTGATTTTCAACAATACAGTGTTGATATTAATTATTAGCTTAGATGTAAAGATTGGTGTCAAAAGTGGTTCATTTTGTGTTGATTAAAGTGTGACCACTAGATAGCAGTGTTGTACCCTTGTCCGTAGATTGCACTGTTCTGATTAAATAAAAAATAGTAAACTTTTCTTTTAATCAGATTTTATGATTGTGTTTATCATACTATAACAATCTAAAACAATTGCGATATATCGGGATTGTTTGCAGTATTGCAATATATCACAATATATTGAATTGTAACCCCTGTATCATGGTACTTAATGTATCACTAAGATTTTGCCAATACACAGCCTTACTAGGAATTTATTGAAATGCAAATTTTGGTAACATTGTAGATGCCTCATACTCTTAAAAACAATATTTGAGCTATAAAACACACTTTTCGTTAATCGTAAGTTATCATTTTTGTATTAAAAGAGTTTGAGTTGTCAGCTTTTCAGCTCAGGTTTTTATAAAAGTTTAATGAAGTGGAAATTCAAAGTAGTGATAGCTCACACCTTTCCCATTGGCTCTTGCAACCATTTATTTGTACAGTGGTTGTTTCCCAGTCCTATTCACATTAGTGAAGTGTCAGTGTTTAGTTGCGATTAAAAAAAATTAAAGTATAAAACATGTTCTGGTTTATTTTTGTTTACAGAACAATGCTGCATGTGTTCCTGTATAGCTTGAATGTCTCCAATATCAAATGTACATTGTAAATAATAACATGAAAGTGAAAAATGAAATGAGAAGAGGTGTATCCAAAATTATGATGTTACTATTTTGCAGCTAACTAAATCTTCATGACCATTGCCAGATCACATTTTAAGAAGAAAGATAAAACCTTTCAATGGAAGTCAATGTTAAGAGAGTTTACTTAAGGTCACTTTGGAGAATTATTATTGGTCTATACATTTAGAGATTTTGATCTAGTGTAAGGCAAAAAAATGGCAAAATTACAATACTGCTTTTTTATTGGACAGTGACGATATAGTATTAAAGCATTAAACGCTTCAAAATTCAGTTGTTTGAAGTTGCAGTATTGAAAAAGCATTGAACTTTAAGTGCCTTGTGCACATTGCTCTATATGTATGTTCATGTCCTAAAATGACAGATAATAGTCTCAGACTGAGATGTCAGTCTTTATCCATTCTCCATCACTAATGTGTTTTCAGGCTGAAAGCACTGCCCTTTAGATTCAGGTCAAAAGCCTTCAATGTCTGTTACCTTAAATAAATGTCAATTGGCTCATTTTTACACCATCTGACATTTAAAGAAATGTGAAGTGTTGAAATATAAAGTTAAGTAGCAGAGCTGTCGTTATTATAAATGTAGTAGAATTCCTGATATCTGGCTAAAATATCTCTGGGTAACTATTCTTCGTTATATGTGACAGAGCTGTATTTTTAAAGCCAATTACTCTCTTATTTCCAGATCAGAACTGATACTGTAGGAGTCTCCTAAATATCTAAATAAATATAATTCTGGTAGCCAGGTTTAGGATTTTTTTATACATTATATCTGCATAAATCAGTTTTTATAGGAGTAATAGATGCCAAAAAATAGTTAATATATATGCAAATATATGTGCTTTATTAGCTCAGTGTTGCCTAAATGTCCTGCTCTTTGAGTAAGCAATAATGACCTTTGCTTCCCATATAATTGTGACAGGGCTTGAAGCCTGGTGTTCCCTCTGAAGCGCCAGTTATGATCTTTGCCACCCCAACCAAACTGGCTTCTGAGTCTGGAGCTTCTCTGGAGTACATGGGTGCCAACAGAGTGCCAGATCTTCAGAAGATATTTCAGGTATGCCCATTTAGATGGTGTTTGAAGTAAGACTAGACAATAATTCAGTGTCAATATATATATATATATATATATCCAATAGAAAATGTTTTAGTAATGGTGAGATTGGTATTTCAGTATACATTATTTACAAATCAGTTAACATCTGTCACTGACTGAGGTGCATTACTGGGTATATTACATTAAATGGATTAGCAAATGTAAGTATGTAGACACATTTGCCATGAGCTATATAATATTGTTTGTAATATTATATATATGAGCTATATAATAGTAATGCAGGGTTAAACTGATCAAGCATAACATTGTGACCACCTCCTTGTTTCTACATTTATTATCCATATACTAGTGCATCTCTAACAATTAGAATAACTTTTAAAAAAGCTACTTTATTTCACTAGTTCAGTACAAAATGTGAAACTTGTATATTATGTAGATGTTTCACACAGAGTGATCTATTTTAAGTGTTTATTTAATTTATTGTTGATGATAATTATGGCTTACAGACAACGAAAACCCAAGAATCAGTATCTCAGAAAATTTTAATATTATATAAGACCAATTGGTACTTTTGGCAGTGTAGGCAGTGTGCCAAGTCCTGCTAGAAAATGAAACCCGCATCTCCAATAAAAGTTGGCAGCAGAGGTAAGCAACTCTATGGTGGTCTATCCTGTGGGGTTCTGAGCATTGAATAACAGGAAAAGGATGATAAATATGTAGAAAAACAGATACAGGACTACAATCTGCAATTATTATAGAACTACAAAGTGTTTCTATATGCTTAGTGCAGCTGATCAAATGAAAATTGGAAATAAAAAGGTGGTCATCGATATGTATTGTGCCAACCAAAATTAGGAAATGTGTTTGGGTGATTCATGTATATATTTATTTTTTTTAAATATCCATTATAATATTTGTTCTCTATATTCAGACTCCAGATGGGCTCCCAGTGCATCTTAAGCGTGGTGTTCCCGACCGGCTTCTCTACAGGACCACCATGGCCCTGACAGTCGGAGGTGCTCTCTACTGCCTTGTGGCCCTTTACATAGCTGCACAGCCCAAGAATAAATGAACAACATATGCCCTCCTCTCATCGACCTACATCAGTGTTCATGAACTTCACAGGGACTGAATTATTATGAATTATTATTGTACAGTAATGTGCACTGCCTGGCCCAAAAAAGATCACTTAAGCCACCATTGGATAAGTACTGCATGGGTATTATTATTTTTTTTTTACCCTAACTGATGCAGTGAGTAGCTTTCCTTTTGTTAAACAATTATGTAGAGAGATGCAGACTGCAGTCGTGTAAAAGATCATCTGTTTCAGAATGGTCCAAATAATGGCTAAGGGGTTTTTTAAGGAGAAACTGCTAAAATTATCTTAAGAACTGTCCAACGCATTATTAAAAACGGAAGGACAGTGGGGAAACATATTCAAGAAAAGAATGCGGTCAAAAAAAAAAAAAAAATCAGCGATCAATCACATGGTAGAAAAATAACACTAGAGCTCAGGGATATATTTAGTAGTGAAAGTAAGAGCATGTCCACATGCATATTACAAAGGGAACTCAAGGCGTTTTAAGACTAAACAGCTGTGTAGTCTTAAGAAAAGAACTTATCAGTGATTTATGATCAGTTTTTATGGTCTGATACATCCAGATTTACCCTTTTCCAGAGTTATGGAGCATCAGGGTAAGACAAGAAAAAGCTAAAGTGAAGCACTCAGCATGCCTAGTGTCTACTGTACAAGCCTGTGAAGGGCAGTGCTATGATCTGGGGTTGATGCTGCAGTTGGTCTGCAGGTTTAGGTTCAGCAACAGTATGTGCTGAAAGAATGAGGTCAGCTGACTACCTGTATATACTGAATATAGACCAGGTTATTCAGTCAATGGATTTTTTCTTCCCTGATGGCACGGCCATATTCCAAAATGACAATGTCAGGATTCACGGGGCTGGAATTGTGAAAGAGTTCAGGGTTCAGGGAGCATGAGATTATCATTTTCACACATGGATTGAGAGATTTCACCACAGTGTCCAGACCTTTACCTCATTGAGAATCTTTGGGAGGGTCTCCCATCTTCAATACTCAAAGATCTTGGAGTAAAATAAATCACTAGACAGAAGTAAACATTGTGAAGTAGCAGAAGCTTGTAAAAATGTTGCCACAGCGATTGCATACCAAATATCAGTGTGTGTGACCTTTTTTGGCCAGGCAGTTTATTTATCATCACAGGGGTGGTGGAAGCGGCAGTCAGAAAAGGACCTCACTCTTGGCGATATCTCAGGTACCCCAAAAAAGGACGTTAATACAAAGGGATCTCATACATGGTTTTCTGTTATTTTTTTTCTTATTATTTATTTATTTTGTGCATCATTACTTTTTAATGCAGTTTAATGCAATTTCTGAACTGTGGATTGTTCATAAAAGTGGTTTTAAGTTATTAAAATTGAGTCGTTAAGCTGCTTTCACGCTGAATGGTTAAAACTTGGTTGCGGCAGACATGCAGGGTCAGATAAAGTTCAAATGGTTTCGTATGCTTTGGCCAAGACTCAGCATGGCCACTCATAGGTAGAGTGCTGTCCACAGACCGTCAAACATACTAGGATACGATAAAATATCACAATACATTGCACACGATAATATTTGATATGTTTCAAAACAATTCTCTACAATATTGGTAAAGAAAATAAAATACTCTAGAATATAAAAATGTAGATTTATTGGTGTCAGTTTCACAGAATTTGACAACCAATATTCTTCACTGCAAGTTGAATTTGTAGACTAATGAAGCGGTAACTTTAAGAAGTCCGATTGGGGGACTTATGTTTTGATAAAAATATTGATAGTTGCTGCCTGATATCAATATTAAATGATACATTTGAAATAATACAGTAAATCATGATATTTTCATATATTGTCCCACCCCTTCCACTTTGTCCCCCAGCCAGCGTTCAGTGTGAAAACAGCTTTAGAAATCAACTTCTGCCTCAGTAGAATAAGAGCTGGGCAATATGGTGAAAGTATTGTATCACGATATTTAAAGACATTTGACATTAGGGCTGCACGATATTGGAAAAATTTTACATTGCAAATGTTCTTTTTTCAAAAATCACTCAAAACCTGAAGGAAAACAGCAAAACAACAATAATGGACCCTTTAATCAGGCATTTAAATTGCTTTTTAAAAGGTAAATAAGAGATTAAAGGGATTAAAAGCGTGAATTCAGCTGTAACTGGAAATATCTGCACAAAACTGTGCAACTTTTGCCGTGCATTTACAAGCACGTGCCCGGCCATGCGGTTACCTCACGTTTACTCCTTGCGCTCCCCCTCCCCCTCACGCTTCTCAGGCAGCAGCAGCCTGTCACTCACACGGTCACAGAGACAGCGCTGTGTATCTACAACTTGTGTCAAAAATCAGAACATTGCAACATGACGTGTTTGGTTTAATTGCCTTAAGTGACACTGCACGTCCTGCTATGTGACTATTGCGCATGCACACATCACAACGACGATGCTTAAACAATATATCGTGCAGCCCTTTTTGACATGCAGACAAAATGCATCAGTAGAGTTAAATTTCATTCACATGCAGCAGCACTGTGCAGCTCAGGCTGGATTTTAGCCTGAAGTCACTTGGTGTTTCAATGATGGATTCTGGTCCATTTGAGACTGATGAGGGCTGGGTCATGTATTGAAGCAGCAGTGTTTACATGCTGCACTGTTATGCATACACCCTCTTGGAGTTGGACTGTAGAATATATTGATTAATAATATAATAATCACAGTACGTGTACACCCCCGCTTATTAAACACACATGTGCATTTCAAGACGCGAAAAACATAATTTTTGCACCCTCACCATACCAAAGACCAGTGCACTATAGATCAATTAAATAGGGCCCCTAACATATATAATGATTCACCAAAATATATTTAATATATTTTGCTGGAACTGACCGTCCACAACTTTTTTTTTGACAATTTTCTGTTGTATAATTTAAGTTGCTGAATTCTGTTTGATTTTTATATTTCAGTATATATATCTCATATATCACAACAAAATAATGCAATATCTGAGTTTTGTTCCCAATATCGTGCAGCCCTACTCTCTGCTCTTGACACTGTGAATCACAGTACTGTATAAAGTTATGTATTTCAGTAAATGGTAAAAGTTGTATGTAATGAATTGAATACAGAAGTTGTCACTGGGATCAGCACAGACTGCTTTGTAGGAGTTTTCCCAAAAAGTTGTGGGGAAGAGCACATCCTGTGGAAATACCATCTGGAATCACGCAGACATCTGCTTCTGTTGCTCCATCATGTTACATTATGACGATATCTCATGCTATATTTAGTTTATAGTTGGCACTTCTTGTTTTGGAGGCAGTTGAGTCTGTCACATGGGGCTTGTTTAATTAAGCTCTACAGAGATGTACATTTTATTAACAGAGCAATAAATAAAACTGAGAAGATGAGAACGGTTCTTTGTTGTTTTTTAGTACTTTTGTGAACATTTACCCATGTCTGAATTAACAGTGAACCCTTAATAACATGTTTCTGTTGCTTGTACTTACATGACATTTAATACCTAGATTATTTTTACATTACCGAATAATTAATAATTTATTGAATATTAAGTCTGTAGTGTTGAAGGGGTCAAGTCCCGGATACTGTATTTGCTCTCTGCAACCATTAATCAGAAAATTAGAATATTATATAAGACCAATTGGTACTTTTGGCTGTGTGGGCAGTGTTCCACGTCCTGCTGGAAAATGAAATCCGCATTTCCATAAAAGTTGTCAGTAGCAGAGGGAAGCATGAAGTGCTGTAAGATTTTGTGGGAAAACAAAACTGCACTGACTTTAGACTTGATAATAAAACACAGTGGATCAACACCAGATGACATGTCTCTCCAAACCATCACTGATCATCAGTAAATTTTACATTTTATTTGTAAATCAAGAGATCAGAGTCTGGAGGAAGAGTGCAGAGACACACAGTCCAAACCGCTTGAGGTCTAGTGTGAAATTTCCACCAATCAGTGATGGTTTGGAGAGACATGTCTGTCATCTGCTGGTGTTGATCCACTTTGTTTTATTATCAAGTCTAAAGTCAGTGCAGTGTTTGTGTTTTCCCACAAAATCTTTCAGCACTTCATGCTTCCCTCTGCTGACAACTTTTATGGAGATGCGGATTTCATTTTCCAGCAGGACTTGGCACACTGCCAAAAGTACCAATTGGTCTTATATGATATTCTAATTTTCTGAGACACTGATTTTTGGGTTTTCATTGTAAGCCAAAATCATCAACAATAAAATAAATAAACACTTAAAATAGATCACTGTGTGTGTAATACATCTTTATAATATATGAGTTTCACATTTTGAACTGAATTACTGAAATAAAGTAACTTTTCAATGAAGGGTTGACCCAATCCTTAGAGGGAGGATTTCACCCCTAACTCTGTTCTAATAGGTCCAAAAGAGAAATGGGATTTTTTTTTTTTGTTGTTGTTTTTTTTTGCTTTTTTTTTTTAACAAGCTCTAGAATACAGAGTTTATTTGATTCTACCAACCACAGCTTTGGGTTGTTGAGTGTGTACTGTATGGAATTTTATTTGTAAGAGGTTAAGTCTCAGATATTTGCCCAGAACAACAGTTAATATATGTGTGTTTTTGTGCGTTTTAAATGATACAAGGCCACTAATATTGAATGGATATTTGTTGATTTAGCAGATTCATACTGTAGGCTTTTGACGAAGCCCCCGACTCTTGTTGCCACTCTTGTTGTTCACATGGCAACAAGGATTTTTTTAAAAGCACGTTAGCAAAAAGGACGCGGTGACGAACAAAAGCCTTTTGAATCTGCTCTTCTTTTCCCAGTCGAAACCGGTGGAAACCCTGCTTGGTTTACTACTACTGACAATGAGGATGAGTGTTCGGCTGCGTCTTATTTTCATACGTTTCTCTGCAGTCAGAGGTAATAATACGATATGAAGCTGACAGATTGGGTGACTGTTGTTTGGCATTTGATAGGCTGTCACAGTACAAAGCAAGGCGAGACAATCTCTGACAATGAAGAGGCGATGATTCATTTGCTATGGGTTGACATTTATGGTAATGAAAGCACATTTTTCCCCAACCCCAAGACAGAGTCATCACCGACCGAAATGATCCATCGCACCAAGCTTTAAAAGCTCCACTTCAGCCAGCGAATTGCACACTGAGAGCATGCCCTAGAAGCACCACCAGTAGGCCGACTTAATAGAACTGGGACTGGAGCAGTCACATGGACGGCTAAATATAAATCAATAAACACTTTGTAGGATGCAGCGTTTCGTTCGGTAATGCTTTGTGGAGTAAGACTTTATTCCATGGCAATCGATGTCCATCTTCCACAGATTTAAACTGAATCACAGCACAGATAATCCTCTGATATAGTGACAGAAACATGAGGACGTGATTCACAAGGCTCGTGCTTCCAGGTGTGCTCTGCCTTCCCAGAAACCTGTTCATTCTAATACAACAAATTAATCTGCCTCTGACGTGTGGGGTGCATCTAATTCAATTCACAGCCTGGCACCATTGTTAAGATACAGCTAACAGCTTGTGTGTGCAGGGAGTGATTTCGGTGCCAATTAATCGCTGTGCACTGAATAACATTGCCTGTTGCCATGCTTTTCTCTTTAACCACGCTAGATTTCTTTTTATTCAACCACCACATGTCAAATTCCTACTCTTATCGTCCATGATAATATCTTAATTGCTGTGTTAAAGATACTCAAGCTAATCTTATTAAGTATAATACTGTTTAGTAAAAAACAACAATCAAAGCGCCTTTACTTCATGTGTTTACTGTAGATTGCTACATGTGCATTGAGCTGTCACTGTGTTGGTTTATTAGTGTGGCTAGTTAGCATGAATGCTAATTCCAGCAAGCTACCTATAGAGCCATCTGCTACTTTCATCCACGCTTCATTTTCCTCCAAATTGTCTCTTGTCTCTTACACACACACTATCTCTCACTCTCGCTATCTCTCTCTCTCTCTCCCTCTATCGCTTGCTCTCACTCTCTCTCTTGCTTTGTCTCTTTCTTACTCTCTCGCGTTCATTTTCTCTCTTACTCTTATGCTTGCACACTTAAAAATCTACTATTTCTCACTCATTTGCTGACTCCCTCGTATTCTCTCTCTCTCTCACTCCTGTTCTCTCTCACTCTTGCTCTCTATTGCTTTTGCTTGATATCTCTTTCTTTCTCACTCTCTCGCTTTCACAATCTGTCTGGCTCTCTCTATCGCTCTCTCTCTTTCTCTCTCTCTCCCTCTATTGCTCGCTCTCTCTTGCTCTGTCTCACTCTCTCTCTTTGTCTCTCTTTCTTACTATCTCTCTTCTTTTCTCTAACGTGTCCATTGTCTGTTACTGTTATTGCTTGCATGCTTAAAAAAGGTTTCACTCACTCTCACTTTCTTTTTCTCACTCTTTGTCTCTATAGCTTGCTCTCTCGATTGCTATCTTTCTCACTCTCACTTTCTCGCTCTCACACTCCCTGGCTCATTTTCTTTGTCTTTCTCTCTCTCTTTCTCGCTATTTCTCTTTCTCACTCTCGTTCTCTCTCTCTCTCTCTTACTCTAATGCTTGCACGCTTAAAAAATCTCTCTCACTTACTCTCACTTTCTCTTGCTCACACTTTCTCACTAACTTGCTCACTCCCTCTCGCTCTCATTTTCTTTCTCTCACACTCTTGCTCTCTCTCACTCTTGCTCTCTCGCTTGCTATCGCTCTTTTCCTCGGTCTCACTCTTTCACTCTCACACTGTTGGGCTCTCTTGCTGTTTCACTCTTGCTCTTTATCTCTATCGCTCTCTCTCGCTATCTCTCTCTTTCTCACCCTCTCATTCTCTTTCTCTTTCTTAAAAAACGTACTTATTTCTGCGTTCTCTCGCTCACTCTCTCCAGCTCACACTCTCTCGCTCATACTTTCTTGCTCTCATTCTTGCTCATTCTCTCTCACTCTCACTTTCTATTGCTCTCTCTCTCACTATGTCTCTCTCTCGCTCAGACTCTAATTCTCTCTCTCCCTCTCTGTTGCCATCTCTCTCTTTCTCAGTCTCTCACTCACTTGCTCACACTCTTTCTCGCTCATGCTTTCTCGCTCTCATTCTTGCTCACTCTCTCACTCTCACTTTCTATCGGTCTGTCTCTCTCGCTCTCTCTCACTCTCTCGCTCTTCACTCTCATTCTCTCTCCCTCTTTAGCTCTCTCTCGCTACCTCTCTCTTTTTCACTCTTTTACTCTCTCATTTGCTCTCTCTCTCTCTCTCTCGCTCATTTTCTCTCTCTATTAAAGTATAGATAACCAACAATTCTACTTAAGCAAAAGGTACACCTAACTACTTGGAATGCCACTGTTCACATCTCAAAGACATATTGGAGAATTATGTAGAGGTTTGTAAAAATCAGTAGCTTTTCCCCGTTTTGAGACGTAATCCATCATAAATCTCGATAGCGATCACAGACCGGCTCGATTATGCCCTCGCTGACTTCCTCTCTCACAGACTGGCTGCCCTCGCCCGCTGTGGCAGCAGCAGGTACGGGGTTAGAGTGGAACCGGAGTTCATCAGTAAATCAGAATGACGCAGTGGGTGCAGATCAGCAGGGAAAGAGCAGACATTGCGGGGGAGAGGTGAGGTGGGACTGTGTGTGATTGGTGTGAGACCCCCAGCCTGTGGACCTGAGGGAGAGATGGAGAGCCATCGCTCTTCTCCATCTGCAGTCCTGCTGCTCTCTTGGCTCAGACAGGCTCGCTCTCTCGTTCTCCTCTGGGGACTGTGTGTGTGTGTGTGTGTGTGTGTGTGTGTGGTTTATCAGATCAATTTTATATTTATTTCCCCCTCATTTTTCTCCCAGTTTAATCTCAGCCAGTTCCAAGTACAGTATGTCTCTTTCCAACTGAAGGCCAGTAATGATCTGGGAGGGTGACGGCCCCCACAAACTTCCCTGATTTACAGTACCAGTCAAAAGTTTGGACACACCTTCTCACTTCTCAAACTTTTCGTTTATTTTTTTAAATTGTAAATAAATACTGAAGTCATCAAGACTATGATGGAACACATAAAAAACCATGTAGCAATTTAAAAGTGTTAAACAAATCAAAAAAGGGGGGTTTCTGAAGTTGGTAACTCTGATTAACTTATCCTGTGCAACAGACAGAACACTCGCTCTGCTTTTTATGGGGCGGCCCTGATGAGAGCCAGTTTTATCATTTAACTCAATGTTTTTGATGTGCTTTATTGCGACTGCACTTTCAAACAATTTTTTTCTTAGATTGACTGACCTTCATTTCTTAATGTTTAGTAGTTCTTCTCATAATATGGATTAGAACATTACTCAAATAGGGCTATTCACTGAATATCAGGGGTCGGCAATATCGGCAATAGGCAAGCATGAAACATTTGGCCTGTGAGGTTGTTTGAACTATAATGAACAATAATGAAAAAAACAAATAATAAAATGTTTCTCTGGCGAGCTTTTGTTTACATTCCTCCCCTGTCTCTCTCTCTCTGTAACACTCGGCATGACTTTAGTTTCCACCCGTTCTCGTTTTTCCGCCTATATTAGAGCTCCCTATCTTCTTAAAAGGCCATTTTTTCCCAGCCGTGTCCCAATTCACTAGCCGGGGCAGCGATAGTGTATTGGAGCGACCCTGATGACACGGGTTGGATCCTGCATGAGGAGCGGTGTGTTTATTTATTTATTCATTTCTTCTTGGCTTTACCTGCTTTGAGATCAACTGTTCTGCAATTGGGTTCAACAACCCTCTGGGCTGGACAGCTACTAGTCTGTAGCACTCCATCCCGTTACACTTCATTTTACAAAACACAATTCTATTTTTATTTTTGTGGCCCGCCACGTAATGCTTTGAAGAATAACAACTGATGCTGCCAAACACATTAAGAGGGGGAAGAAATTTAAGTAATTAACTCTTGATGAGTTCAGCACAGCTGTTAACTGAAAGCCTGAATTCCAGGTGACTCTACCTCATAAAACTGACTGAGAATATCCAGCCAAGATGTGCAAAACTGTCTAATCTAAGCAAGAGGTGCTACTTTAAATAATGTAAAATATAAAACATATTCTGGTTTGTTTAACACTTTTTTGTTTATTAAATAATCCTATATATTTTTCTTCACAGTTTGGATGACTTAGTTTTAATCTACAAACTTTTGACTGGTCCTGTATAACAAACTAAAATATTCTTTATTTCTTTTTACTTGCTGTTGATATTAAAGGTTTTATAGTACATTTTATAGTTGAGTCAGATCATATTATCTGGATCACATTTTCACCATTGATGAGATCATTTTCTCTCAAGGGTTTTGATGCAATTGCTTTGGTCTCCATCTAAGAGTGATTACTGTATTCACACATGCCCAAATTAACCACGCCAAGGGTGAAAATGAACCAGATTCCCAGTCCAGATTAACTGGACTAAACTGTTCAAGTGTGAACATGCCCTCATTCTGAGTACATGGGCTATATTTCCATTAGGAATACACCAATATGGATTCTTCTGAAGTGCTTATTATACCACATTTTTCCATAAATACAGAATAGTAAGTGAAAAAACTCCACTGTTCTAAAAAAATGGTAATGTGTCTGTAGGATTCTGTGCCAATATTTGAGTAGAACATTTGTGCATCCCATGTCCAAAGTCTAGTTTTGGCATGCTTTACAAGATTCCAGCTGATGCTCTGGAGCTTGTGATTCTGCACAGGGATCTTAGTTAGGCCTGTATGCAGTTGCTCGGCCATAGAAACTCAATTCTAGAAGCTCCTTTTAGAGGAATTTTGTGCTGATGTGGCTTCCAGAGTTAATTTTGAACTCATTAGTGCAGTGACTTTTCACACATGTAGTTGTTCTATAGTTTCTATGGTCCAGATCAGTTGATGAGTTTGTTTATTTGGAGCGTTTCTCCTTCTGTTTGGTTTGTTTTCACACAGGCACAAACCTAAATACACCAAAATGCGCACCAATAAAACACATGAGCACATCGCCTCCTCTGATTGGTCAGATCTGTCTGGCACGGAAGCAAAAAAATAAATACATGGGGTGAATACATTCTGTGTTCCAAAACAACACAATTATTAGGAAAGATTGTGATGATGTCCTCTTCAGGGGACCACTCCATCGTCTGAGAACAGTTTGTACAGACTACTGATTAATATATATATTTTTTTCTAAAAGTGTTTCTTTGTGAATATAAACAATATTTTGTACCTATCTAGATTAATGCACTTTAAATTATGTATCATCTAATGAAAACACGCATGAAACGAATAGCATCACTCACTGAGATGAAGAAGCCCATTCAGGGCACAATCACAGACAATGAGCTTTGATTATTTGATTGCTTTTCGTTTCATCAGTCATGCTGAATTCTATGCCTCTCAACATCAGTGTACATCACTCCAGTCCCCTCATTAATCTGCTTAATGTACACATCCCCCTCCCCGCTCCTCTCATCGCTGCCAGTCTAATAGTGTTCTCATGAACACTGAGAAATATCGCACCTTCTGCTTGAACGCGGAAAGAAACAGATTAATTGAGGCTCATTCTTAATTATTTTGTGATTTTGATTGTGTACGCTGCTCCTTTAGATCATGTTTAATTAACAGTGCCTAAATCTAAAGGATTTTCATAGACTGGTAAACCAACATTATGTGAGAACTGGTACGTAAATTTTGCTCCAGAGCTCCCCCTATAGTCAGTATGTGTAATTTGCATTTTGTAGCACCCCTTAAAGAAGAACTCCAGTGTAAAATGGAATTTTGTTGTAGTAAAACATGATAAAAAAGTACTTACCTTTGATGAATAGAACCTCCGTTCTCCCAGAGTGTTCCAAGATCCAGAAATTTTAACAGTTTGTCCAAACACCCTTCAGACTGGGTGATACGGGGCATAATTTACCTCAATAAATCATTTTTTCCACCGTTATTCAGGCTCAAAGTAGCTCCACACCTCGTTGCTAGAATCCGGAGAGCCCAGACCGACGCCAGGAGGCAGGCTATGCAGAGTCTATGTATATATATGTCTATGTCATTATCAGTACAGTGATGGCGGCGCTCGGAGCTGAAGCTAGCATTACAGGATGTAAACAGAGGTTTTTAATAAGCTTCTTGTGCAGTTTTAAGTTATAAATGCCTTGTTTTAAATGTCAGGGCTCACAGGATTCTAGCAAGGAGGTTTGGAGCTACTTTAGGCTGGATAATGATGTAAAAAGGCATTTATCAGGGCAAATTATGCCCTGTGTCACTCAGTCTGAAGGGTGTTTGGACAAACTGTTAAAATTTCTGGATCTCGGAACGCTGTGGGAGAACGGAGATGTGCTATTCATCAAAGGTAAGTACTTTTTATCATGTTTTACTACAACAAAAGTCCATTTTACACTAGAGTTCTTCTTTAACATACTTTCCACATGCATTTCTGGACAAGCTGAGAGATACAGAACCAAAACTTAAAGAAGTGTGCTGCACAGATATATGCGCTAGAACACAGAATCTCCTCAATACATTTACTTTCCTGCTTTCGCGCCAGACAGCTCTGACCAATCAGAGGAGACAATGTGCTCGCATGGTTTATTGGTGCACATTTTTGTACGTTTAGGTTTATGCCTGTGTGAAACCAAACCAAACACAGTTTATTTGGAGAAAATGCTCCAAATAAACAAACTCATCAACTGATCCAGACCATAGAAATCTACTACAGGTATGAAAATGCTCTTTTAAGTGGGCACTGAGTGGTGCAGCAGTCTAAAGCGCTGCCACTATGAGCGGGAGGTCGCAGGTTTGAACCCCCGCTCATGCAGCTTTGCCATCAAGCTGTCGGCACTCAGAGGGAGCAATATTAGCCTTGCTTCCTCCGGGTGGGTAGATAGCGCTCTCTACCCACATTACTAAAGGGTGATGCCTGCAGCACAGGCGTCTGTGAGCTGATGTATCGGAACTGAGTGGAACCGCTGCACTTTCCTCCAAGCACACTGTGATGCTGCTCAGTAATGCTGCATCATGTATCGGAGGAGGCATGTGATAGTCTTCACCCTCCGGGCATCACTAGTGATAGGGGGAGTCCTAATGAGTGGGTTCGGTAATTGGCTGTGCTAAATTGGGGAGAAAATGCTCTTTTATACCCCGCAAATTAAGTTATAATTCAGAAATCCTTACAAACAAGCTGAGATGTTTATAGTAAAGTGAAAATAAAAAGTTTCCTCTATACAATTTATCATGCATTCTTTATTCCAGTGCCACATGTTGGCTTTATTTCCCCTTAAACATATAAGTATATAATAGTATTTTAAGTGACAACACTAATATAAATATAATTGCATTTTACATTTCTTACATTCATTCTTTTATTAACATTTAAATATCCAGTGTGATTAATCACGTCATGGCTAATCACAAAATATTGTTGTGATTACATTTTTTAATCGATTGACATAACTAGTATAAATACTTTTGCAATCCACTGTAAATCTCTGAGTATGTTTTCCAATATCATGCTTTCTACTCTGTGCTGCTCTCTCAGAACTGTCTGGTGCTTTTGCACTCCCAGATGTTAGGTGGGCGTGGCTGAAGTGGCACAGAGGTTTCAGACCTTGTTCGGTGCATGGTCCACTGTTTATTTTGCTTGATGACTACCAAATTAAAATATTGTAAATGAGTATAAAGAAGTGTTAAACCTCTTCATTCCTTAGCCTGTTTCTTTCTTGTGTTTCTCCTTTTTTGGCCCTTTCTGCTCCTGTCCAATGTTGTCTTGTTCTGTTTTCTTCCCCATAAACTCCTTAAGCACATGGTTTCCTTTTTTCTTTTTGGTCTTGTCTTTGCCTTAGCTCCGCCTGTCTCATTTGTAACCCCGCCCCCTTGTTACTTTTCCCAGGTGTCTCTTGTCTGTGCTTATGTCTGGATGTTTTTTTCCCGTTGTGAGTTCCCGTTTGTTTTCTTTAGATTTTTTGTTTCTTTGTTTGTTTATTTCACTTCTTTGTTTGTTAAGACCTGGTTAGTTGTTTGTTTTATATTCTTCGTTTTTTTAGTTTTAGTGTTTCTTTGTATTAGTTTTTGTTTATTGTTTTTGTAATGTTTAAAAATAAAAACAACTTGCATCCTGCCTCCTACTCGTTACATTAATGCTGATTCTATTTCTGATAGCCTGTGTAATCTAAAAAGTTTTTTTTCTGTAATAGATGGAAGTGACTGATTTTGCTCTTTTTCTGTAAAAATATTGTAATTGTTCATAATCTTTGTGAAATAATGGGATAGAAACTGGACTATACTGCTTTCAGCAGTGTGTCAAGCTCAGAATGGTAATGATACAGACGACATTCTGACTATGACAAAGCTATAATCTACATATATGAACATATACATATACAAAGTAGACATTATCCAGTTTCAGGCTCTTCTATAAGAACAGCAAAAGTTGCATAATTCCACTTTGTATAAAAAACATTTTGCCCATTTTCTTTTGCCAGATACCTCCTGTTGCTTTGAACAAATCTTCAGAGGCCCAGCAGGATCTCCTACTGAGATGATTCTTTAGTAATACTGTGCTCCTTTCCTCACTTATGTATTTGAAAAGTAGCTAACAAAGCCACAAAGATAAAAAAGCAAGAGAATCAAGGTGTTCTTAACTATTCTAAATGTCCTCTATTCGGGAAGCATATTCTGTATTCTGTTGGAAACACTTTGGCATGTTTCATTGACGCTTTGAAGACAATTTTTAAAATTAAGTATTGAGGACCATTATTTAAAAATCATAAAAACACAAAATGAGAATGTGTGTCCAAACCTGACATTTGATCAGTAATGTACCGTATTCTTTGGACTACAAGGTGCACCTAAAATCCTTTTAATTTTCCCAAAAATCGAAAGTGTGTCTTATAATACAGTACACCTTATGCATGAATTCTTCCAGTCAGGTATTAAAGAGCAGTAAAGCCTCTCTGCTGAAGTTTCTCCAGCACTAAGGCTGGGAGCAGCAGCATTAGCATTAGCCGCTAACCGCAGCGCTAACTCTTCTGCCGTTCAGAGGTGAGTATATTGGACTGTAGTCTGCGTGTTTGTAGTCTTTGTGTTAAAACAAGCTACGAGGGAAGAACCGCAAGCTGATAGCACCCTGGATTACTGAAACACCACGGGTTCCTCAGTCTAGCGCTATTGGGCCACATTTACACCCTGCTACCACTGCAGTTAGCGGCTAATGCTAATGCTGCTGGACCCAGCCTTAGTGCTGGAGAAACTTCACTGAAAACTCACCCATAGACAAACTATTTGGAAATCTAGGCTTACTGTAAGTAAACAGAAGCGCTTTACTCACTTTACTCACCCAAATAAACGTTTTTCAGGAGATAAATCTGTGCAGATTAACATCCAGCACTCATTTAGCTTTAAAAGAAAATGTTATAAATACTTAGGCTCTTCCCCCAGCTTTAACATTAGAAAGGAAACATGGCGACATCCTTGCTCACTTCAATGTAGGTATTCGTAATAGTGTAGTGGATGTTAATCTACACAAAATTCTCTCCTGCAAACCTTTAGTTTGGGTGAGTAAAGCACTTCCGTTTATTTGCAGTAAGATTAGATTTGCAATATTTTGTCTAAGGGTGAGTTTTCAGTGAAGTTTCTCCAGCACTAAGGCTGGGTGCAGCAGCATTAGCATTAGCTGCTAACCACAGTGCTAGCGGGACGTTAATGCCACCTAATAGTGCGTAACTGAGGAACCCTGAGTGTTCTGGTAACCCAAGGTGCTATCAACTAGCGGTTCGTCCCACGTAGCTTGTTTTAACACAAAGACTACAAACACACAGACTACAGTCCAATATACTCACCTCTGAACGTCGAAAGAGCTAGCGCTGCGGTTAGCAGCTAATGCTAATGCTGCTGCACCCAGCCTTAGTGCTGGAGAAACTTCACTGAAAACTCACCCTTATAACGCTGTACATCAGTGGAGTGGCTTTACTTTTCCTTAATACCTGACTAGTAGAATTTATACATAAGGTGCACCAGATTATAAGGTGCACTTTCGATTTTTGGGAAAATTAAATAATTTGATGTGCGCTTTATAGTCTGATAAATATGATACAGTATTTGTCAACTGTCAGGTTCAGACACAGATTCTTATTATATCGCATTATGTGTGAAAATAGACCAGAAAATAGACGTTTATTGACGGTAGTCGCAAAAATACTGTTTACTGTTTATTATTTATTTATAAATAATAATAAAAAAATAGGGTGCAGTGAGTAAAAAACATGTTAGAACTGCCTTCCTTTGAATTTTCTAAAAACTCTATGTATCTGTGGACATTCATTTGTGCCCATTCAGTGAACACAGCGTTGTGCATCCTTTTAGGGCAACAGTGCTGCATAATTTAGGGCAGAATGGAAATTCATATAAGAAGCCAACATCTGTCTTGTACATATAGTGTAGCCTTCAGTATGTGCTGTGCTTCTTGTCTTTAGCTCCATTTTGCAGTCAGTCCGTACAGAACATACTCACCCTGACTTTCCACACAAACACATATTTCTAATTTGTAATTAACAGTTTTTTTTGATAGCTTTTGGCAGCTGAGATACTGTAGTCTCACTAAAACAGACTGCACTCGATCTCTCAGGTTTGTGGACGGTGGAGTGGGTTGATGCCAGTATTTTTGGGAGCCTTCGTGTCTATGTTACCATCTGGCTCTCTGCATTTAGTTAGACTGTTATTATATTTAGATCTGCTGGAATTACTAGCCACACTCTGATAATGTTGTACCATATATTTTGCACTATAAGGCACACTTAAAATCCTTTAATTTTCCCAAAAAATCCTCAGTGCGTCTTATAATCTGGTGCGCCTTATGTATGAATTCTACCAGTCAGGAAAGAGTTTAAGTTTAGTTTTACAGCAGTATTAGCATTGGCCACTAACCACGCGCAGCGCTAACTTTTTCACCGTCCAGAAGTGAGTATTATCGGCCTGTAGCCTGCTGCGAACCCCGGCTAGCACTGCTGGAGCAGCATTAGCATTACCTGCTAAATGTATGAAGCGCTAGCTCTTTCACCGTCCAGAGGTGAGCATTATCGGCCTGTAGACTGCTGCTAACCCCAGCTAGCATTGCTGTAGCAGCATTAGCATTAGGCGCTGACCACAGCACTTGCTCTATTTTAGTAGTTACTATTGCCGCATAAAATGCCTTATAATCCAATGCGCCTCATTTATAAAAATAAACCAGAAAATAGATATTCACTGATAGTGAGCCTTATAATCCGATGTGCCATATAGTGTGAAAAATGTGGTATATTGTCTGTTCTTCATAAATCCAGTAAAAATAATTCAATCTTTCTGTCATCCTCTGAGTTATTGACTGCCAGCCAATACTGAAGTTTGCAACTCTATCAGTTTTCTAATCCATCTAAACATATTAGACCTACAGTATGTCTGGTCCGGTCCCAAACAAACTCTGGAGTGGTGGTAAGAATGTGATCTGGTCTCAATCTGACCCAGCTATTTAATATACTTTTTTTTATTTGAGCTAAACTGCTGATAAGGCGCAGTTTAATCTGATATATTAGTCAGATAGCGCTAATTACCACAGCTATGAATAAATGCTATCTCTGATTCTCCATGCTGTTTGATGGTGATTGTCATTCCATCTCAATCACCATCAATATTGCACTATTGTCTTACGTATGTTTATTGTGTCTTGTTGTTTTGTACATATAGTGTCTCCCACTCTTTTATATTATATATCTATTTCTATTTTTTTTTAACTTATATTTATATATCTATTTCTCCCCACACTACTGCACCTTGTTTTTGTCTCATGTATGTCTATTGTGTCCCTGCTGTATTGTACACATAGTGTCTCCCATTCTCTTTTATTATATCTATTATCTGTACTTGCTGTAAAATTGGGAAGGAGAGTAACGTAATTTCAATTCTCTGTATGTCCTGTACATATGCAGTATTGACAATAAAACTACTTGACTTGACTTGACTTGACTGTTTACATGCGTAGCCTGTGCTGCATTCACTGCTCGCAGCCTACATCTACAGACTACGTCTGCGCTGCACATGTCCTTTAAAAACACTGTGTTTAAAAAAGAGTAGTGGCAAATCTTCTCACTATATTTACCTTTTTTTTTTGCTCTCACACCAGACAGCTCTGATCAATTAGAGGAGACAGTGTGTTTGCGTGTTTATTGGTGAGCATTTTGGTGCATTTAAGTTTATGCCTGTGTAAAACCAAACCAAACAGAGGTAGAAACGCTCCAAAT